>NW_007729057.1:132101-157001 GCF_000696425.1 Galeopterus variegatus | reverse complement strand
TGGTGGAGGTGACAATGACCCAGATGTCTCCCACTGCAAGATGGTGGAAGCAGATAGAGCAAAGAGAGAGACAGATTCTCCTCTTCTTTTAAAGCCCTCAGAACCATGTCCCTGACCACCATTTTTAATCCATTCACTACTGCACAGTCCTACAATCCAATCACCCCTTCAGGGCTCCACCTTTCAATTATCATAATAGGATTTCCTACCCTCTTAACAGTCACAGTGGGGGCTAAGTTTCTAATACATAAAAGTTGGGGGACACAATTCAAGTTTCAGGGAGTTTTGGGGGGACATAATTCAATCCACTACAAGTACCCTCTATGCACTTTACACACGTTATTGTATTTTAAATCTTAACAACTTTATGAAGTGTGAGCATCATTATTCCTGTTGTACAAAAGAGGAATTTGAGGCTCAGAAAGGCAGAGTACCTTGGCCAGGTAAGTTAGTGGGTAGTGGGGCTGGGACTTGAGCCTGGGTTTGTCTGATTGACTTAAACATTCTTCTGCACTACCCTGTCGCCATTTTTCTAGTGGGCCCACAAAGAGCATTTAATAACAATTATTTTATGAGTTGTTCCTTTTCTATCAGGCCATATGGACTATAGACTAAGCACTGTGAAAAGACAGGGAAAAGAATGGGTGTGGGAGGAGGGTAGAGGAGAGAGAAGAGCGATTGAGTTTCCAGGGCCTTGTGGTGGCCGCAGTGGTCTGCCAATAATGAAGTGCGTTTCCATTCTGTAGACACGGCGTGCCCTTGTCTGGGCACGGTGAATGCCCTTCAGGCTAGCTGGGTCCAGCATTGTGATTGGCCACTGGTGTTCGGCATGACCACTCTGCGTCCTGTCATGGCCTTCTTGAGTGGTGTGGTCGGCTGGTGAGAGCCTTAGGATTCCAAGCCAGGGATGGCTTGTCAGCCACTGTTGCAAGATACCATGGTGCTTCTGACAGGCACCATTTCATCTGGAGAGTCAGTAGGAGGCCACAACAGCCTCCTCACCAACACTGGTGCAGGTATGAGCATGTCCCCCCCAAATTCTTACCTGACAACAGAACTAACTCTTTTGCTCCAGCAAGCCCCAGACTCAGAGCTGAGCAGAACCTAGGATGGAAACTTTGGCATCTGAAATCTGCAACAGCAGTCTATGAGAATTTTCAAGTATCCCATTCCTCTCTTCCCTCATCTCTTGGGAGATGGGAAGGCTCTTGGCACCTGCACTGGGAGCTCTCTGGGGTTTGCTGGGCTGCTGAATGGACCTGTGCTGTGTTTGTGGGATGTGGTGGGCTGTGTGGTGCGAGTTGAGCTCACATCACAGCAGACCCCACCAACAAAGGAAGGTTCTGTCTGGCTGAGCATAGCCGACATGTAGAAATAGTCATTCTGTTTCTGCAGAGACTCTAGGGCAAATGCATTCTTCAGGCCAAGGAACTGTCACCAACAAAGGAAGGTTCTGTCTGGCTGAGCATAGCCGACATGTAGAAACAGTCATTCTGTTTCTGCAGAGACTCTAGGGCAAATGCATTCTTCAGGCCAAGGAACTGTCACCACGATGAAAGTGGCTTTTTGTGGGCTGTTTCTGTTAGAATCGGGTGGGGTGGGTGTCTGGTCAGCACAGCACTGAGCACACCCTGTTCACATCTTCTTTCCGGAGTCGTTCTGCAGCTCCCCTGTCCTGTCATCTCAGCGGTCTGACCCCTACACACGCTGTGTGCGTGCTCTGCCTCCCCTCCCTGCCTCTCGTGTCCACGGCAGCTCGAGCATAGACTGAACAAACAGACAAAGCCCCCATACCTAGAGTTTGGAAGAAAATAGAGAACACTGGGTTCAAAGAGCTTTATCTTTTCTTTGTAAATTACCTTCTAGTTCAGAATTGAGTCGATAGAGGGCAACATTGGTTCCATCCAACCTTGAATGCTGGAGAGAGGTCCTCCAACAATGGGTTAATTGTAACATGATTATAAATACTTTAAAGGCCAGTGGAATTTGTTCTAATGGGGTTTTGTATGTTCTCCTTTTCTTAGAAAAGAAAAGAAATTGTGCACAGTGCTGAAGTAGCAGGGAAAAACAGAGATTCTCCAAGTACTGTCCTGTGTGGTCCTCAGCTCCTTAGTCCAGAACAGTGATGCTACTGATGATCTCTTGTTTGCATCTATGAGGGTACTTCAAAAAGTTGATGGAAAAATTGAATTGAAAGATAATATGAATCCTTCCGTGAACTTCTTGAAGACCCCTCGTATTTGACCCAATCCTCAGCCGCAGGAGTTTGATGAGCAAAGACAAGTAGGGGTTGGTAGGAGCATGCATTCTGCTTAGTGAGAGTGGATGTGGAGGCGTAGGCTTGCCCGGGGCCTCAGGTGTAGCCTGACTCTAATGCCTGGCCCTCTTGCTTACTGGCCTTCTGTCAGCCGGGTCTAGGCTCTGAGCTGAGTTTCCTTTAGGGTGTGGCAGTCTCTCAGAGCCACCTCCCTGGGCCTCTAGCATGCACGGGCACTTGTGGGGTGAGCGGAGGTCCTGTCACAAGAAGCAGAGGAAGTAGACGTTGGCTTTGGTGTCCTTAGCACCATCCTGACACCTGGGCTAATGGGCTCCTGAGTGATTCGCCCACAGGGACTTGAGATAAGGAAGGCCCTTTCAGTTTGGGGGCAGATGCTTAATTTCTAATAAATAGAAACCTTAGGGTTGTGATTAACACCGGCATTCCAATTATCTGGAGTTGTCTGTGTTATGAATATAGAATTTTAGAAGTATAGTCTAAGGGTGGGACCTCTTTCCTTTGGGTCCCTTAAAGCACATCATACTCATGGTAGCATAGAGGCACTCTGCTCCGGCCACCATCTTCAGGCCTCAGGAGTCTTTTCTTTGAGCAAGTTGGCATTTTTGTGAAAGCTGAAGCTTGAACCTCCAAACCTTACGCTGACTTCTGCAAGTTTTTGCTTCCTGCTGTTACTAGGGAAACCAATACGAGAAGTCTGATACGTGTGAACATTCTCTCTCTCAGTATAGTTGGTGCAAACTCTTGAGGGCTGCTAGGTTTAAGGAAAAAAAATTCTGCCATTTAATTTTGCTATTTTTAGCTTCCTAAGGGAAAAATCCTGCTTTCTTTTCTAATCCCAGTTCACACTCCAGCAACCTCAGATCAGTAAAATGTACATTTTTTAAAAATTGGAAAACCCAACAAAGCAAAATAAAAACCACACCAGCATCATAAAACTCGGAGATTCCCCTCCCACCGCCACCACGTATTCAGGGCCTGAAATAGATGGAACTGATTGCCCGGCTTGATTTTTTCACATGGCCCTCAGTCTGAGCTCCTCTCCCTGCAGTTACCATCCTCCCCTTATGCAGAATGGCTGGTCAAGGATATTAATTATGCATTATTCGCCTTTTGGTGATGTTTGCAGGATGAAGGAGGAAAGCAGGAGGGAAATGAGTGCTAAATATATTTTAATCACCTCTGCTGCTTTGAAGGAATTCCCACAGATAATCTTCAGCTCTTCGGCAAAAAGCAGCCTCCATCCCTGTCCCTGTGTGAGATGGAAGCTGGCCTGTGGGTGTGGGGATTTGCATAGGGTGCTCATTGTGTAATTAAATGAAACCCTGATGCTGATGGGCCTGGGCTGTCTGGCTAGGACGGTCACTGGGAAAACAGAGGCATTACATTTTAATCAGGACCCGCTTACTTCCAGGCTGATGGGATTGTCTCCATGGGGCTCGGTTTACAGTGTGGGGCCTTGTTCCTCTCCAGCTCTGGACCAGTCTGTTCTGAAGGAGCTCGGGTGGGGCCTTTGTGAGAAACCTCCCTAACGAGCTGGCCTGGGCTAAGGTTTAAACTGACCCAAATTAAATCTTCAGGAAGGAAATTCTATTCTACACTTCACTACAGAAACTTAGGGCAAGGGTAATGTTTTTTTCCTGAAACTGATCTCAAGAGATCAACTTATAGAAGCAAACTATAATAGGATATTTAGTATTCTACTAAAAAATTTTTTCTGCTCAATATCTCTCTTCATTTCGATGTTACTGGGAGAAAGTGTGTCTGCCTCCTCCTTCCTTAATATATTCTGGAGAAATATGAGTCCATTTCTTTCTATTTGTGGAACAGCGGAGGCCCTCATTTCTGCTCTTATCTCACAATTCCACTTAAAATGCACACGAAGTTGAAATAAATCATCTGTATGAAAAATGAGATGAGCCATTTGGAAAATGTGATTTTAAAATACGCAACCAACACCAACATAGGATCAAGGAATGAGTTAATTTTAATTTTTTTTCTTGCTCACAGATGTCCTCGAAGGTTATAATGGGACGATTTTTGCGTATGGACAGACTTCATCAGGAAAAACCCACACCATGGAGGTGAGATTGCAGTGTGCTGTGGTGTAAGTCTCTGAGGTGACTGAATGGACTGGTGCTTCTAGCAAAACTTGAAGTGTACATGGCATTTTTTACTGGGCAACAGAGATGGTTGTGTTAGATTAATTATGGCGATTAATTATGCCTTTGAGGAATTTTAAAATAGCAGTGAGTAATAAAGTCTCAGGAGTTCAGTATTTAAAAAAATCCTTTGTTGATAGCTCTGTCAAAATAGTAATAATAAATTCTGTTCAGAGGTAATAATCAATAAGCTGAGTAGCGATGTGAATATCTTTATGGACTCTAGCCCCAACCTAACTCAGAGAGCCTGTTGTGAAAATCATTTACCCTGAGGGGGGCTTCTGGGGAGGTGAGTCTTCTCAGAATAAATAAATAAACTGTAGGTCAGAGATTTAAAGGACTTGGCTTTGTGGGCCAAATCAGCCCACAGACATATTTTTGTTTGGCCTGCTCAGTGATTTTTTAAAACATTGCAGGCAATGTTTAAATGGATGATTTTACGCAATTCTAGTTTTCCACCTTAGACTGAACATTCTGAGGATCTAGCAATGATGGACGAATTTCACCATAATATAAAATGCAAGCTTCACTAGAGCAGCAGGCCAAATCAGCCCACAGACATATTTTTGTTTGGCCTGCTCAGTAATTTTTTAAAACATTGCAGGCAATGTTTAAATGGATGATTTTACGCAATTCTAGTTTTCCACCTTAGACTGAACATTCTGAAGATCTAGCAATGATGGACGAATTTCACCATAATATAAAATGCAAGCTTCACTAGAGCAGCAGTCTTCATTGTCTTGTTTACCTTTTTATTAACATTTCTAGTGTGTAGAACAGTGGCTCTCACCTAGGAGAGGCTTGATAAAATATTTGTTAAAGTGGTACCCGCATGGTGGCCCTGGCCACCCTGTGTGTGGGGCCAGGCTCTCCAATGGACCCAAGCCCGCTTCACACATCCTCATTAACTTACATACTCGGCCTCTGAATGCATTTGAGGGTGTGGCTCCAGGCTGTCTTTCAAATGAGGCAGGTCTGCAGACAAAATTCTCCCCCTTTACCTCCTCTCTTCTTGCTTTTTACCACGGATGCCAGTAAGGCCTTCAGGGCCAATTAATTCTTCTAACGGCTAGGCCCACCTGACAGATGAGGAGAAGTGGAGAGAGTGGTTATTATAGGACCTTGCACAGAGGAAGTTTGGAGAATTAAACAACAGGGTAAGATGAATCCTTAATCCTTCAAGCTTTGGTGTTTTCATTGGTGATACCCTCCTGGGAGCACCACTGAGACGACTGCTGCAGAATCGGTTTAGCTTATGAATCATTCCTATTGAAGAGAAGATTTCAAAGGCACGATGCTGATATCCTCAGGGCTCTGAGGTTTTACTCGCCGACTTCAAGTGTGAGGTACAGTGCCGGGAGATCTCGTTACTGTGGTGTTGACTTCCTTTCACCTGTTTTTGCTGAAGACAAAGTGGTTCAGAGACTGCACAGATTAAAAGAAGCGTGAGGTTTACCTGCCACCACTTTTCGACCAAGGAGGCTGTTCTCTGACACATGAGCTACATTGGCACATCTTCTCTGCTGCTCATACCCTCTGAATCAGTGGCCCTCCGCATCTGAACATTCTATCTGTGGTTGGTTGAATGCGTGGACATGGAACCCATGGGTACAGGGCTGACTTAAGAGATTTGACCATCTGTGGATTTTGGTATCTGTAGGGGTCCTGGAACCAATCCAGAGGACAACCGTATGTCTTGGAAATGCTGTCCCTGCTGTCCCTACACTCCTGCTCCAGCCACAGACCCTTGACCATTTAGGCTCTGGGAAAGTTGCAGTTACACATTTCCTGAGTCCCACCCACTCCAGTTGCTGTGGACAAAAACTCCTTCACAGGGCATAAGGCACGTGAGAGGGATATAAGGCATCTTGGAGGGAATCAATCAGTTTTGAGGCTTTTGGAAACTTACCAAACTATATACAATATGAAAACAACAACAACAAAAAAACCCTTAATATTTAAAATCCCCCAAGCTCTTAGGGAATGCTTACAAGAGTGAGTGCTTTGGGATTAATTCATCTTTGGGAAATGTAAGGTACATATTTGCCGAATGTCAGGAATTTATTTTTTTATTTTTATTTTTATTTTTATTTATTTATTTATTTAAAAGATGACCGGTAAGGGGATCTCAACCCTTGGCTTGGTGTTTATTTTTATTTTTATTTTTATTTATTTATTTATTTAAAAGATGACCAGTAAGGGGATCTCAACCCTTGGCTTGGTGTTGTCAGCACCACGCTCAGCCAGTGAGCAAACCGGCCATCTGTATATAGGATCCGAACCCGTGGCCTTGGTGTTATCAGCACCGCACTCTCCTGAGTGAGCCACGGGCTGGCCCAACGAATGTCAGGAATTTAAACTGTAAACCATCAGGAGAAAGTCTGCTCCCCAGAATAAAATCTTATTTTAAGGGGAGAATAGAAGGGTGCAGAGTGATGGCAAAGAGCTATGCCAGCCGTTTGAAACTAATGTGGGAGGCATTTGGTTAAGTTAGAGGCTCTTGAGCCCTCTGTGCCTCATGGTGTAAACTCCACAGTGCTGCCTAGAGAGCATGCATGGGGGCCCAGCGGGAAATGGACTCTGTGCATGTCTCAGCCTCAGTTGCCTAATCCTGTCACCTCTTCATCTTTGTCAGTTTTAAAAGGTTGATTGCAGTGAGTTGCTTTTCTTTACAGTGGCTTTGGAAGACTGCATACTTGTCCCTACCCTCAGAAGGAGTTGGTGTGGATAAGTCCTTTCCCAGTGCCACCCACCCCCTGGCTTAATTGGGTTCTTTCTGCAAGGTAGTTAGAGATGGGAGAAAAGGTAGGGAATATTTTAGAGGAAAGCAGAGGAAGGGAGGAAACCCAAGCTGAAGTCATCAAGACTATAGGAGACCCAGAAATCTGGGATCCTGGGATGCAATTAAACCAAAAGAGCCCGGCAGGGTCTGCATCCTCTGAAAGGATTTTATGTATTCAAAATTACACATTGTGATCATTCAAAGGCCTTGGAAAGGGGTATTAACTCCCTGAGTGGACAGAGCTGTCACATTTTAAAGCTGTTTTTCATTTTAATCTCTCCATTTTTGGTCTGACATCCAGTGGTGATTCCATTACCTTCTGTTGAGGGGAACAAACAGATAAGCCTACATAAAATTGGAAAGATTAGCTGCTCAAGATGGAGCATTTAAGGTGGATTTTTAGTAAAAATATGAATCACTGGGCAGTGTTGGTGCTAAGTATGGGGCCCTAGGCTTGTGCAACCCATAACCACAGGGCTGGCGTTGAGGACGGTATAGGCAGTGCTGGCTGTAGCAGGGAAGAGGGGGACTGTTCCTTTATTCAGTCTGTGATGCTGGGAAGGGCTTCTCTTGGCCCCGTGCCTCACTCTGTGGTCCTCTTCGGCACATTGATATCGATGGATGGAGATACCCCATGTTTTTCCCTTTGCCCAAAGGGACAGCTGGAGGCTATCCGAGTGGTGCAGTCTTCCCAGCCGAGGGATTCTGAACAAGTCCATCTGAGTGCACAGAGCTCGTGTGCCCATGGCTGCCCGGGCTGCCTGCCTCCCATCTTTAGTGTTTCAGGAAACTGCCCTGCTTGGGAGGTCGGGGAGGCAATTGGAGCTGGAACAAAGAGAGTCTTGTTCCATGGCCAGTGGCCTGGGTTTTGTTTCTTCTCTGATACATGCTCCAAGAAGGTCACATTCAGTGGGAAAAGTTTGCAAAGAGAATTACACAGGATGCAATTATAAAAATGTTTCTCCCGTTTGCTTTCTGGGAAAAACAATATGATAGAGTAGTATACATTTTTTCTCACATTCGTCCCTGATCCTCCAGCCAAACTACACTTTCACTGTTCTCTAAACAGCATCGCTCTTTTCAGCTCCTACATTTTTTGCTGCTCCTGCCTCACTTTCCCTGCTGACACCCTCCCTGCCCATCCTCTTCCCTCAAGGAAGCCATCCCATATCACCCCAGCTGGAAGGGACTTGTCTGTTCTCTGAAGTTCCATAGCTCGCAGCTTCTTTACCACGTTTTATTGCCTGAGATGACTGTGCACTGTGTGTGCATGTGCTGTGCGTCTCATCTGCAAGGCAATCAGCACAGCAGCAGTGAAGACCTTTAGGGAACATCTCTCTCTCTCTAACACATGTGCAGACACACCACACACACCACAGCACACACATACCCCATATGCATTGTACATACACATACACAGGCACACCCCACATACATCACATTCACACTCCCCACATACTTCACATACACATACACTCATACATACACACACCTCACACACACACACCACACATACACTCCCATATACATCACACACACAGACCACACACACATACACCACACGTACATACCACAAACACACATATACCCTGTATAACACAGACACACATACCACACATATGCAATACACACATTTACCACATAACACCACACATAGATACACACACCACAGATACCCTCCACCATTCCCCCAGAACCCCCCTCCACACCCACACATGTACATGCACACATATCCTACATGTATCACACACACACACCACGTACCACACATACACACTCTACGCACAGACATACCACACTCACATACATGCACACCCCCCTCCACACAGACACATACCTCCCTCTTCCCACATGTGAGGGTACTTCAATTGTGGAAAAATAGAAATACCACACATACACACTCTACGCACAGACATACCACACTCACACACATGCACACCCCCCTTCACACAGACACATACCTCCCTCTTCCCACATGTGAGGGTACTTCAATTGTGGAAAAATAGAATTAAAAAGATAATATGAATGTTTCCATGAACTTTTTGAACCATCCTCGTATATCACCCATATAGACATATACCACAGACACACACACCATACCCCCCACTCCCCACATGCACATAAACACACACAACTGCAGATTGTTTTGGCAGGCTCAGTTTACTGGGCATAAAGGCCCTCACCACTCTCAGGCCTATGAGCTAGATCGAGCCTCACAACCCCTAAACCTGTGGTAGATTTGGGTGTCACTTCTGTTTCTGTGTGGGTGGGGGGTATTCTTAGGAGAACATTCAGTTTCCTCTCATGTGCTTTTAGGGTGAGGGCCTAAAATTCAGGGTGACAAAGTAGGGGGTGTCCCGGATTCATCCCTAATTCTGTCTTGGTTCTCACCCTGACAAAGGCAAATGAAAGGATATTAGCACTTGTATAAGCCAGGAATGAACTGGAAGGTAAATCTGTTAAAAGGGAAAGAAAGCATCTAGGGAGACAGATTTGAGTCAATTATAAATGATTTTTGGATTATCAATCATTCTTCCGTGGCCGTGGACCACTGAGGGATTATTGTGAATTATTGATGAGCTCTGGAAGGTCTGGGTGGGGGAGGTCTTTTGATTGGCTGAGTCGAGTCATGATATTTGACTGGAGGGAGATCTGTGTTTCTGGCCGTGGACCACTGAGGGATTATTGTGAATTATTGATGAGCTCTGGAAGGTCTGGGTGGGGAGGTCTTTTGATTGGCTGAGTCGAGTCATGATATTTGACTGGAGGGAGATCTGTGTTTTCACTGTAAGTGCCATTTTTGCCCACAATCTCCACAGTCCGGAGCACATGGGGTCCATTGTCTGATTTGTTACATGTTTACAGTGGCCTGTGCAATTTACAAGTTACCAAGATTTGAGACTCTCAGTTTCAGTCATTTGGTGCTGTTTTCGTAAGATATATATTAATGGTTTGGGGTAGAAGTGTATTTTCAGACTCTTCAGGTCAAATAAGCCTCAACAATTGCTTAATGAGAAACTGCTATGAACTGAATGATATAATGCTGTATCGGTCCATTTCTGGTGCTTATAACAGAATACCTGAAACTGGGTCATTTATAAAGAAATGAAATTTATTTCCCACAGTTTTGGAGGCTGGGAAGTCCAAGGTCCAGGGAATGCATCTGGTGAGGACCCTCTTCAATGCAGGGTATCACATGGCGAGAATGGGCAGAACAAGAGTGAGAACTAAACTTCTCACTTGCTCTCCTTATCAAGCCCTCAGATCCACACCCACAGTCCTCATGATCCAATCACCTCTCAAAGGGCCCACCTTTCCAATACCATAATTAGATTTCCCCCCTCTTAACACTGTTACACTGTTACGGTGGGAGGTCAAGTTTCTAATACATGAACTTTTGGGGACACATTTAACTGACAGCAAATGCTAACATTTATTGGGCCCTTCCTGTGTTACTAAACACTTGGTATATCCTATCTAACTTAAACTTTACACATAACCTTATGCAATAAATACTGTATTAAGTGTCATAAGCACTGAAGGGAAATACCTATACACTGTCCATCCCTGTCTTTAGGGAGTATATAGCCAAATAAAACATCAATAAAACACATCAAATGATTTATGATTCTTAATTAATGAGGGCATTCCAGAGGAGTGCCCAACTTCCCAGGTAAGAGAGCTTTGCCAGAGGCCAGATCTATGTGAATTCAGTTTTTCTCTTGCTTTTAATAGAGGGGAAAGTCAGGAATCAGGTATGCAAAGGAGGATTCGTAATGCCAGGTGCTCTGTGGTCTTTATGTAGTGCTAGGGTTCATGTGAGTTCTTGCTTTTACCAACTCAAATGTTGGCTTGCAGGTTGCTTTCAGAGAGGCACTATGTGGTGAAGCCCTCAGGAGAAAAGAAGATGTACTTGAAGAAAATAAAGCTGATCTTTGGGTATTGGGCAGATTTGGAACAAAGACATAAGTCAAAACTGTAAACGTTATTGGGCATCCCTAGAAGAGTTGAGAGCAAACTGGGCAGTGTGCTTTTCTTCCAGTTCCATTTATTCCTAGAGTTTTATAACTTCCTAAAGGTCTGGAAAATTCCCTGGGCATACAATTGCCTGTGATTACTTTAGACTTGCAGACTGTGTGTGTGTGCACTGATAGATTGTTGAACACATATGAGAGAACTGATGTGCTCATTGTACTGTGGGCTTAAAAGAAGGCTTTCTAGAAGTTGTGCATGTGGGGTCCGTGCTGAGGCCATTGCTTTAAATACTTCTGGAAATCTTTAAGAATTCCTGTCAGATTCTATGGTATCTCTGGTTGAAAATTTTCAGAGGTGGCAAATTCTGGACCTTAAAATTGGACTTAGTGGGGCTGGCTGGTTATCTCGGTTGGTTAGAGCATGGTGTTATAACACTAAGGTCAAGGTTTTGGATCCCCATACTGGCCAGTGGCAAAAAAAAAAAAAAAAAAAAAAAAAAATGGACTCAGTAATATAGTTCAAATAGCAGAATTGATCTATCCCTCCACCCCTAAGATAAAATGAATAGAAGTGAATATAAAGGGGGAAAAAAGAATATGAGGATATCTTAAAAATGAATTTAAGTATTAGAAACAACCAAAAATTATTTGGAAAAACTCAAGCTGGGAATTACAGATTTTAAAAAGAAATTGATAAAATGGATTTTCTTGATTGGTCTGTAAATGATACTGAAGGTATTTCCAGAATAAGGTTCTTAGAAATTTTGGAGCAGTGATGACATTCTGTCTGTCAGCTTTCAAGGTGATTTCACTAAAGGAGATTACCTTACTTGGACTCGCAGGTTCTGGTCAGTTTGTAAAATTTCTGAAGCAAAACCCAGATGTAGTTCGTTAGAGTCACCTGTGTATTCTCCTTCCTCCTGCCCCTTCCCTCCTCCTCCTCACCACACACCCCTCACAGGCCAACGATTTGCTGCCCTGTGTGGCAGCTGGAGGGAATGTTGTGGGGCTTGACAGAGCGAGGGCTCCCCTGATGGATAAAAAGACAAGCACGTTGAGTTATTCCTCCACCTTTTGGTTGTGGGCATGTCAGGTAGATCCCAAGGGAGCCGACAGCTCCTGTTGGGTGCTCCCTGCTCCACGGAGCTCTGTTTAAGAAGCCAGAGATGGTCTTTCTCTCTCTCACGTTTCCCTGCACTCTTTAACTGCCAGAGTTTGTATTTTCCACCCTCCAGGGGAAGCTGCATGACCCCCAGCTCATGGGGATCATCCCGAGGATCGCACATGATATATTTGACCACATCTACTCCATGGACGAGAACCTGGAGTTTCACATCAAAGTAAGTGCCGTTGATTATGTCCCGAGAGAAGAAACCGGGCTCAAAATCACGTTTCTTAGCCTTTCTCCTTTTATGTACACGTAAAAGATGATCTATCTATTTTAATAGCATTTCCGTAGTAGACAGAACCCTATTTATTATTTAAAGACTTGGGCTAATACTTAGTTCTCTCGATGGTTTGCTTCAAATATTGAGGTAATGAAAGTATAAAAGCCCTCTTTAGGATGGAAGAATCATCTTGATAGTTGACTGAATTTTACCCTTTACTCTGTGGATTTCTGTAGGTGTGACTGGAATGTGTTTGTGTTTGGATTAGGACAGCTTTTCCCAAAGTCTGTTCCAGGGAACACTGTTGATCTTATTATTAATGGGTGGGCTACTAGGGAAAAGGGTTATGTGGCCATGTAAGCTGGGAAAATGCTTCGTTGAATGATGCTAATTAAATATATCACAAGTTTAAATATGCTATTGTGTAATTTGACTCTGCAAAGGGGACATGAACTATGTTACATTTCCTAGCTTGTTTGACTATAGACACATTTTCCCCCCTTGCAGTATGACACACTAGCCTTTTGAGCATTACATTTTGAGAAGTGTTGGGAAAGGGAATTCTTTTTTTTCCCTCCTTGTAAACTAGAACCTCTGTTCCAGTTTAAATTTGAACTGAAAGAGAGATTTTTAGGCCCTTCCTGTAGCTGTTAAATCATAAAATTTGGTGTTTGGGGTGTGTTCACTGGAACTCTTATGGTGATGACTGAAAGCCACTTGTTTAAGCAGATAGAGGATGTTGTTACAAGATGCAGAATCTGAGAGCAGGCATTGGTGATGGGGAGTGTATGTGGATAGCAGGAAAACCAAGCACTGCTTTTCTTCTTCTTTTTTTTTTCTAATTAAAAAAAATTGGGATATAATTTACATGCCATAAAATTCATCTTTTTTTATTTTTTATTTATTTATTTATTTTTCTTTTGTCCTTTTTGAGACCAGCCGCACCGCGCTTAGCCAGTGAGCGCTGTGAGCGCACCGGTCATCCCTATATAGGATCCGAACCCGCGGTGGGAACCCGCGGCGGGAGCGCTGCTGCGCTCCCAGTGCCACACTCTCCTGAGTGCGCCACGGGCTCGGCCCAAAATTCATCTTTTTTAAAGTATACAGTTCTGTGTTTTTTTAGTATATTCCCCAAACTGTACAATCACAATCCTTAATTCTAGAACATTTTCATTACCCCCAAGGAAATTCCATACCCAGTACAGTCTTTGCTTTTCTCCCCTCTTGCTTTACTTTACTTCCATCTCTTATTCCAGACCATCTTTCTGTCTTTTTTGTGGGGGTGAGGGTGGAAACATGTCAACATGGCAGCTCCTGCTCCATATTCCTTTATTTCTAATTTCAAATTCCTCCGGGAAGGGGCTTATTGGCCCAGCCTACAGTAGGTGTTCCCCCACCCCCACCCCAGTTATCTATGTCCAGGATGCACCTGCTGTCTGGGTACCACCACAGTAACTAGAGAAGGGGTTGACAGGATGGGGAAGAGAAAGGGGGTGTTCCAAGAAGATTCAGAGCTCAGTGGTCAGCCAAGAGTTGAGGAAACTGAAGTTCAAAGATGCAGAGTTAGATGGCCCAAGTAACATACTAAGTTATTGGCAGAGCTAAGAACTCCTAGATCTGACCAACCCCACATTCAGTATCATTTCCATTGTATTAAACTTTTCCCCTTACTTATTTCTGCTTTCCTAAATTACATAAAAAGGAAGGCAAGAACTGTTTGCCCAATTATAAATTACATCCAGCAAATCACTTTTCCTTACAAGTTCCCTTTGTTGGCTAAAGACCGCTTCTCTTTCTTGCCAGGGTTTTTTCTATCTAAGGATGCAGAAGCTTGTTGCTTTGATGGGATCAAGATTTGGAAGCTTAGTGCTTCTTTAAGGCTGTTTGCATTTAAATACCTTAAACTAGTGCAGGGTTCTTAGGTGATAATCCTGAAATAAGATGTTAAACCAATTACAGCCCTCAACATAGGGTCTTGTGTTAGAATCTTATTAAGATAAAAACAGCCCTAGCATGAAGTGGGGGGAGGAGAGGAACAACACCACTTTCCAAGTCTCTAGGGCAGGATTTTGCAGTCATCTTTCTGTTTTGCATTTGTAGTTATGCTTACTTGTTTCGTAGATAATAATTTTAAGTGTGCAAGGTAGCTGCTGTCTACTCTCTATTTTGAACTGAGTAGTGACAGGCTAAATCAAGAAAAAGAGGGCTGATTAAGGCAGTATTGAAAATCTCCTTCCTAAGATGAGTCCCACAGAGGTTTTAAGCATTATCTCTGAACATGCTATTTCTTAATGCCCAAAATGCCTATTTATTTTTCTTCTGCCTGTTCTCACAATGTATTTAAAATGACTAAATAAAATCATCCCCCCTCCAAAGCAGAAATTAATAAATCAGAATTCTCTTTCTACTTATATTAAATGTGAAAAGAATTCTAATTACCAGATTTGACAATATCTAAGTAATGATTCCTTTTTAGATGTAAAAGGAATTGGAACCAGGGCCGAGTTGGCTGCAGGGAGGGCTGGGTTAGAGATGTCTAGGGTTGGAGGCCACACAGACCCATGAGTATTCAGGTCACAGGGAGCGTGGTAGCATGAGAGACTATACAAGACAGCTGTAGGCAGTGCATCTTTCAAATGTCATGGAGGTGTGTCAACAAGAGATGGGGCTCAGTGACGGGGGACTTTGACATATGTTCAAGTAGGGATATGTTGTTAGGGGTACAGGCACCCAGGACATGAGGCCCAGCTACAGGTTCTGGGGTTCAAAGCCAGGATCCTAAATCTTAGAGTAACTGGGAGGTCAGGTGGTTCCAGACTGAAGCACACAAAAGATAATGAACCAGGGCTGAGTTGGGGTGGGGACTAGTGCCAGCTTAGGGAGACCTCACTTCTTCTTGTTAGGGGTAGGACTGGTCCAGAGCTGGGGCTTGGGCGTGAGGTTTCACCTGTGTAGTCACTTCCCAGCTTTATAGCCTTTCAACTATTTTCCTTTTGATCCATCCCCTTGTTTAGATTTCCAAAACACTTATGAACATGGGAGAGAGAAAAGTTTATCTGGGAGGCAGAAGGCAGTGATAAACAGAGTGCAGAATCCTAGTGGGAATTGTTGACATCGTGAAGTCTAATGGCTTCATGTGACAGGTGCGAAAATTGAGGCCTAGAGTCTTGGTTATATGTAAATTAAATCCCCGAGACCACATATTTAGTTAAAGCAGTTCTCATTCATCAGCTGGCATAAGAATTACCTGGGGAATTTAGACGTGGATCCCTAGGTCCTGTTGTCCGAGATTCTGATCTAGCAGGACTGCAATAGGGTGCAGGGTGCTGTGATTTAATCAAGTGCTGTAGGCGATGCTGATCCTGTGGTGCTTGGCTTGAGGTGTGAGGATAACTAATTGGAAAGCTTCCTTTCCCTCTCACATTCTAGTTGTCTTTTATTAGATCACATTTTGTTCAAATCCTTCTTGGATTTCCTCAATCTGGCTGCCATCGCCAGCTCCCTTCCAGTTACCTTTCTGAGCTCTTGTAGTTCCAGGCACTCTGGCCTGTCCTGTTTTCTTCATGTGAATATTTGGACTACACTCTTTCTCCGATCACTATCATGCAATAAGGTGAGGCCTCCTGATGTCTGAAAGTTACCTGCAGAGGATGTTTTCTCTTCTGGCTGTTGTCATACGTAGACGTTTGCTTGGTGCTCATCTAAGGTAAAACCTAGAGTCCTCCTGAAAGTGGCTGTCTAGCACGGGATGTTAATGACACCTGAATGGAGATCATAGGGGCTGTGCTGGTGGGGTGGACAGCAGTCCACTCTTAGCAGGTTCGCATGGAGCGAGCTGATGAAGCAGAAAGCAGAACATAGTAGAGCTGGCTGGAGCTCTGGATTCTGAACCTCCACTCTGCACCCCTTCTTCTTACTCTTCTTAGCCATGCATGACAAAAGCTTTTGTAAGTTCTAATAATGATGTTTTGGAAATGCAGTGTATCATTTCTATTCCAAACTCAATTTGTTTCTTAACCAGGTTTCCTATTTTGAGATCTACTTGGACAAAATAAGGGACTTACTTGATGGTGAGTAACCTGAATGCTTGTCCTTTTTTTGTTCTGTAACTAAAGTCCAGAGAGGTTGATTAAGGAAAGTTTGTAGAGATGTTCTATTGCATTCAGTCTGTATGCTCATTCTCAGCCAAGGCTTAAACTTGCATATTGCAAAGAGATTAGATTTGCTATCTTCTGTAATAATTACTATTTTTCCTCTAATACCACAGGCCTTAACTTTTCTTTTCTTCTTTGCATGTTGTCATTATCATCTCTATAGTATCCAAGACCAATTTGGCTGTTCATGAGGATAAAAACAGAGTCCCGTATGTAAAGGTATGAGGAAGACTTGATTGGTGATGCAATTGATTTCTCTCCAATCACTGTCATAATAATTACTGCATAAGATGCCCAGAATATTATCTATAAAGGACATATGGGTGCCCTTATATCATGCTCCTTATATTTAATCATGGTCCTTATATTTAATATTCATCTAGTTAAACAAACATTAAGCTTCTTCAGTTGTATCTTTCTTTTATGTAAATTATTATTTAAATATTATTATTTAATACTATTCACATTTAAAGAGGCTTTGGTATTGAGTGCAATAGTTTATACTTGGCAGTTAGGGGAAGCCTATCATAGCATTATGTCTAGAACTTCAAAGTATCTAAAGTTGGTGGGTTAAATGGTAAATAAGTAAAGATGGAAGACAGACAAAACCTCATTTCTTCTGTCATTGATTTTCTTCTTTTATTTTCTGTCTCCTGACAACGTTGCTGTTGAGTATGGCTGTGTACTCAAAAATCTAGGTGAATTCAGCTTTTCTTTTATGTTTACTGCTAGGTTTCCTAGGGTTTGCTCAAACTTCTCTTTAATGTAGAATTCAAGCCGTAGGCAAGGAGGAAAGTTGATGCATTGACATTGCAGCCTTTCTATTTATCTGCACCTCTAGAAGAGGAGTGGGAAAATGTTTAG
Source organism: Galeopterus variegatus (assembly GCF_000696425.1). NCBI lineage: Eukaryota > Metazoa > Chordata > Mammalia > Dermoptera > Cynocephalidae > Galeopterus > Galeopterus variegatus. Next base: position 139,402 of record NW_007729057.1, on the reverse strand, counting down.
CTCTTTCAAAATATTGTTGCTTTTCAACTCATTTGATGGTGCAGCTGACCCACTCTCTTCCAGGGGTGCACCGAGCGGTTTGTGTCGAGCCCCGAGGAGGTCATGGACGTGATAGACGAAGGCAAAGCAAACCGACACGTGGCTGTAACAAGTAAGCACAATGGGGTGTTTTCTCCCTTGTGACTTAGGACGCAGACTGTCTGCCCAGCAGGAGGGGTGGGTAACGAGGAAGGGATGCAGTAGTGAACAGGAAGGCGGTCAGAGAGCAGTGGCTGGGACACAAGCACCAGGGCGTGTGCAGTGTGAAAGCATCTAAGCAGGTCGTGGGAAAGGGTACAGCCGAAGACATGTCCACAGTACTCTGAGGTCTTGGAAATGCTTGGCGAACTTCACTGACCCTGATAATAGCCTAAGCCTGAACATTAGGTAAACAAGCAATCAGCCAACCAAAGGGAGAGTAAAAGCAAGCTTCTAAATTTATTTAACTGTGTTATTGTTCTGGTTAAAAAAATCCAAACCAACACATTCTACATGATGGTCATACACATGAAAAGAAACCATGTTAGGTTTCTGCCCTCTGTAAAAAAAGGAAAGAAAGGCAAGGAAGAAGTCAGGAAGTGGAGCTGGGAGCTTCATGGTAAACCCTTCGATGCTGCATTAGTAGCAGAGGCATACAGATCTTATTGGATTTGCATGTGCGTCGCATCTCAGGGAAGCAGCGCAAATGGGCTTAGAGCAGCAGTTTCCAGGAAAAGTTCAGGGTCATCTATCCTATTCAGAGGGATGTAGACAAGTGAGAGTGAGTTCATAGGAAGAAGAGCTGAGGGAACTAAGAATTTCTAGCTTGGAAGAGAGAAAAAAATCTGGAGAGGACGTGTGGACAGTGTAATACATCTTAACATGGTCAAGGTGCTGACACATAGAAAGAAGGTCAGCCTGCTCTGTTTGATCTGAATGGATAGACCACCTGGGATGGTCAAAGCCCTAGGGAAGCAGATTTTGATCTACCACCAGGAGAACTCTCTAATCCTTACAGCTGCTGCCCTAAGTGAAGCTACTGTCATGCTGTGAAAGAGATTCAAGCACTGGTTGGTTGACTGGTCTAGGCTTGTTATGTGTCTTCCAGCCAAGGTTCTATGATTCTGTGATCCAGAGCTCTAATTCTCTTTAGCCCAACAATGTATCAGATGATACTTGTTTATGTGGCTAATTTCACAGGTGAGCCTAGACCTGTATACAGTGTAAGTCAAAGTCCACTTTTTTCTCTCTTGCTTGAAACACACATACGTAAGTGAGAGAATGTAAGACTGCTATCCTTATAGTAGTAGCATCTCTCATTTATAAAGAAGTTACTCTGTTTCTTAAGCTATGGTTACTTATGCATTATTCATGGCATACCTGATAACAGAACACTAGTATTATTCTTGTCATTCTGGTAAGGGGATTTTTTTGTTTGTTTGTTTTAAATTATTGTGGTAAAATATACATAACATGAAATTTACATTTTTTTTTTTTTTCATGTCCGGCAACGGATCGCAACCCTCAGTGTCGCGCCCGTACCGGACCATTATTCATGGCATACCTGATAACAGAACACTAGTATTATTCTTGTCATTCTGGTAAGGGTTTTTTTTTGTTTGTTTGTTTTAAATTATTGTGGTAAAATATACATAACATGAAATTTACATTTTTTTTTTCCTTTTTTTTTTTTTCATGTCCGGCAACGGATCGCAACCCTCAGTGTCGCGCCCGTACCGGACCGGGACTGGCAATGGGATCGCAACCCTCGGTGTTGCGCCTGCACCTCGCTCAGCCAGTGAGCGGGAACCGGTCTGTATGTGGGATCCGAACCCTCGGCGGGAGCGCCGCCGCGCTCCCAAGCGGCGCACTGTAGCAGTGCGCCACCCGGCCGGCCCTGAAATTTACATTTTAACCATTTTCACATGTACAGTTTTGTGACATTAAGTACATTCACTGTGTGTACAACAGCACACTGAGTGTGTCTTCCCCAGCTGGGGCAGCTCTGTACGCAGTACGTGCTAACTGTCCCCTCTTCCCCAGTCACCATCCTGGTTTTTGTTGCTATGAATTTGTCAACTCTAGGTACCTCATATAAGTGGAATCTATAGTATTTGTCCTTTGGTGACTTGCTTATTTCACTTAGCATAATGTCTTTAAGGTTCATAAGTGTAGCATTTATTTGTCTTTTTAAGGCTGAGTAATAATATTCCCTGTATAAATGTAAATATTTATATACCACATTTTGTTTATTCACTTATCCTTCCACAGACATGTGAGGTACTTCCAACTTTTGGCTATTGTGAACAATGCTGCTATGGACATGGAACCAAACATCTGTTCAAATCCCCGATTTCAGTTCTTTTGGGTATATCCACGGAAGTGGGATTGCTGCATCATATGGCAATTCTACTTTTCATTTTTTGAGGAGCTGCAATTCTGTTTTCCATAGCAGCTGTACCGTTTTACATTCCCACGAAGAGGGGTCTCTGATTGTTTGGTGGACAAAGACCAGGGTTTGAAAGGATTTTTGTTTTTAGTACCCCATCCTAATGAAGCATATTTAATCTCTGAGGCTTTCTATGCACTAAGCATGGGTAATGGAAGAAGTGTATGTCTTAATCCTACCTTAAGAAAGTCTTAATCCTTCCTTAAGAAAACCTATGATATTACTGATAAGGCAGGGCTTACATACATGCCTATGATAGAATACGTCAGGTACTGATCATGATGATAAAGTCTGAGGGATTAGAAGTCAGGCAGGGGAGGAAGCTGTGAGCTCTTCACAAAGACAGTCAGGCCGGAGTTGGGTGTTGGAGGAGGGGGCTTCAGGCAGAGCTAGAGAATCTGTTATCTGTGAATTTCTTTGCTACCTGAAGGCATTTTAAACGTTTCATTTCTAGAATGAACATTGTTTTTAAGAAGAAACAGTGATGTCAGGTTATTTCTAAACTTGACCAGAAGAAATGGAGTTATTAAGCATGGTTTGTTTGCTTTTCAGATGAGAGGTTTGCTATCTAAATTTACATGTTCTTTGTAGACCAGTAAACTATTTTCCTTTTCAGACATGAATGAACACAGCTCTAGAAGTCACAGTATCTTCTTGATTAATATTAAACAAGAAAATGTAGAGACTGAAAAAAAACTCAGTGGGAAGCTTTATTTGGTTGATTTGGCTGGGAGTGAAAAGGTAATCGATTATTTGTATTATCGATAATTATTTCCCCATTTCTTGCTTCAGTGTGCAGTGGTATAATTTTTATACCTTTCTATTTCCTGATTTTAAAGAGCTTTTAAAGTTTCTTATGTTGTGCCAAGGTGTTGTTAAATTTAACCTTTGTTTCCCTGCTTTCTTTTCTGGCCCTGAAGTCCCCTATTTGTGTCACAGGCAGGTGCTTTGAATGCTAACAGCCTTGATGACGACAGTAGGCAAGTGTTGGTCCAAACTCAGTCTGGCAAAGGCAGCTGCCCAGACATGGGAGGGACATGAACTTCTGAGAAAGGGAAAAATCCCCCTGTTGTGCCAGACTCAAATAGGAAAGTCCCCTATTTGTGTCACAGGAAGGTGCTTTGAATGCTAACAGCCTTGATGACGACAGTAGGCAAGTGTTGGTCCAAACTCAGTCTGGCAAAGGCAGCTGCCCAGACGTGGGAGGGACATGAACTTCTGAGAAAGGGAAAAATCCCCCTGTTGTGCCAGACTCAAATAGGACAGTAAAGGACTTTGCCTTTGGAATGTGGCAGTCCTGCCTCTGACGTCTGGAATGGGACTCTTTCTGCATTCCCTGGTTCTCCCAGCAGTAGGCATGGGCTGATGGTGTCTCATGAGGTGGCCTTGGTTACTTCAGGCTAGAAGGCCTGTAGTCAGTCTTTTAGCCACAAGCCTTGACCATTCTCTGGTTTTGTCAGGGCTGTCTTGTGGCATCTGTGTCCTGTCCCATGCCCCGCCCAGGCACTGGCTGGGACCATACTGCAGACTGAATAGGCTTCCTAGAGTCTCCAACTTGCTGCCACCGACCTCACGTCCATAACACCAACTTACATAGCTGCTGCTGCACCTGGGCCAGGGGCACTGACCCCTGGGGGCAGCATCACAGAGCAAGTCCATGTGCACAATGCCCTTTGGCCTCTGTCATCACTGACATCATGCTAATTGTCCTCATTGGAGCTGGCCTTGCAGCTCGGTCAGTCTCCCTAACTGTATAATTGGTCCCCCCTCACTGCACCACACCACTGAGCTCCTGTGTGCCAAGTTATGGCCACTAGTATCCATGTAAGTAATGGTTACTTGGATTGTCCTCTCATATGCATTTGTAAAACTGCGAGCAGAAAATCATCTGGATATTTCTAGTTGGGAATCTAACATTATACTGGTATGGGCTTGTAACTTCAGTTGAATAGACACTCACCAGAATGGAAATAATGAAGCAGTGTTGTTTAGTTCTAGACTGACCATTAACAACCGAGATCGGCTTTATCGCCGTACCACGTATGGGTCCATACAAAGAGCCTGAATGGCCCCTTCACTCTTTTGAGCACAGAGATAAGTATTTAGAGCCTAAATACACCTGAAAATGCCGAATGCTAGCAGATCAGAGTGGAGGCCTGTCTCTGCATGATGTTGGTGGTTATTGCTAATTAAAGTTGTGTCCACATAGTTTCTTTTGCTCACATCTGTTTTCCTTTGCCCTAGATGTGGCCACATGAATGTGTCACTGTGACCTTGTAGACCAGAACTCTGGACTTTACTTCCTGTCTCCCCTGAATGGTGTTCTTCCCTTAGGCTGGCAATTAGATATCTCTGGAGCTCAGTTTCCTTGTTTGTAAAAGGAAGGTGATAGATAGTACCTGCCTTGTAGATTTCATGTACTTAAAATGCTTATAGGAAAACATCTTAAAAAATCACCATGTGAATAGATTGTTGGTATTTGTGACCCATCAGCTACATGGTTTCTCTATCTGTAAGTAGGGGTACCTGCACACACAATTCCAAGAGATGAGAATCTATCCTATTTGAAAACACTTCCCCTGGATGTGCATTCATCTCTATCATTAGGAGTTTCTCCTTTATATGTAACTGAAATCCATCTTTGCCCTGTTTAAAATGATTCCCCCCTTTCCCTTCTTCAGAGCAGCTGTCACCCCGCATCATTTGTCCAGTCAGCAAAGACATGAATCATGTTGGGTTCCCTTCTTTGTAGCGTCTGTAAACTGTTCTCTACCTAGAGCAAACGCTGTAAATACAAAATGCTCAGTCATAACGCAGCAGAGGAGGAACTGTGCACAGTCCTCTGGCTGCAGAGGAAAAAAGACACATTTACAATGTAATATACACTTTCTTGATTTTTCATGCCTTTCCACATTTTTTGCCTTTTGGATTTTGTTCCTTTTTTTTGTTACTATGAGCATTAAGTAGGGAAGGACAGAGTCTGTACAACCTGACCTGAATTTGGAGCTTCTAATTTACAGTTTCCCAGAATGCCCAATCATTGTGCCTCAGGATAGCGTTTTCCCTTAAGGCTTCCTTCTGGGCTTCCTCCGGTGTGGAGACTGTGGTTCAGTCTCCCAGGGCCAGAGCCTACCTGCGGTGACAGCACTTCTGGAGCCTGGTTTTCCTGGATGGATGCCCCCCCGGGGAGGCATCTGCTGCTTCACCACTTGAGGCGTTTCAGCCATCTCAATAAAACCTAATGGGGAGGAAAATGACGGCAGGAGAGACCAAATCCCCAGCCTCATGCACGAGGGACGCTTTTATCCACATGGTTCTTACTTACTTTCATTTTTCTTGCTTTCCAGGAGGATCTCCCCTTTTGCGCTTGTGTGAATTTGAGTTTTCCATTTTGTGCTTTTACTGTCCTGTGCAGCTCACTGCTTTTTCTTCTCTGGTAGGTCAGCAAAACGGGGGCCGAGGGAGCTGTTCTTGATGAAGCTAAAAATATCAATAAGTCTTTGTCTGCTCTTGGTACTGTCCTGTGCAGCTCACTGCTTTTTCTTCTCTGGTAGGTCAGCAAAACAGGGGCCGAGGGAGCTGTTCTTGATGAAGCTAAAAATATCAATAAGTCTTTGTCTGCTCTTGGAAACGTGATCTCTGCCTTGGCAGAAGGGACAGTAAGTGATCCTTAACTCCATCTATTAAGTACTATTATGAGAAGTTACCTTTTGGGTCCGCATAGTCTTTTTGCCAACATACCCCAGAGATTTGTTTTTCTGTTTGGACAGGACAGAGGGAGTCCTGGCTATGGACGCCTGCTTGCTGGGCAATCCAGTCTGTTAAGAAGAGTGAATGGTGATGCTAATTTCCTATGACCCTGGGCACAGAGTGGGCATGCTACAACTTTGGCAAGAACCAAAGAGCTGGCCACAAATTCTTGTTGCACGTGTGTTTCTAAGCTCAGTGTCTCCATCTCTGACTTGCTTGTCTGTTTTTTCTTTGATGGGCTGTTAAAAGCAATATATTTTTCTTTTCCTCAATAGAAAACACACGTGCCATACCGGGACAGCAAGATGACTCGGATTCTCCAGGACTCTCTGGGTGGCAACTGTAGAACTACCATTGTCATTTGCTGTTCTCCATCTGTCTTCAATGAGGCTGAGACCAAGTCCACGCTGATGTTTGGACAGAGGTGCGTGCAGTCTCTCAGGACCTATGCTCTGTGCTGGTTCTTAGGCCTGAGGAGTGAGTGGCAAGGAACTCGTGGCAGAGAGTAATGAAGAGAGGAGGCAAGCAGCCTGCTACTAAATTGTGTGTGGTAGATGATCTGTATACTGTATAAATGAAACATCATTTATTAAGGCCAAAGGAATAATTATGTTTTTAAATAAAGGGCAAAAATATGCCAATCAAAGGTATAATGTTTTTAAAAAAACAAAACACCCAAACTTATTATAGATGTGACTGTTGGTAATGCAATGGAGTGTTACTTTTGTTTTTTATGGAATTGAAGTCTAACTTTTAAGTTCATTTGATTTCAAGTGTGTAAATCTCAAGATTGCTAACTACCTTTAAGTCCAATATTTGGGATCCATAGCAAAGTTGCCGTTAAAACAACCAGAAACTTAGAAGAATGTAGTGTAGTGGCATCAGTAGAACATGGAGGGAGGGAATCTGCTAACCCCCGGTAGGAGGTACGGAATGTGTTGAGGGAAGGGAGGTGGATGGCAACCAACTTCTCACCTTCGAAGGGCCTGCAGGAGACTTCCTAGGTCTCTGGGGGGTGTTAATGGGTGGGCAGCAGGGACAACTCAGTAATCCTAAGTCAACATTTGTATGCATGGGTTGGTTC
>NW_007729057.1:62203-132000 GCF_000696425.1 Galeopterus variegatus | reverse complement strand
GGGGGTGTTAATGGGTGGGCAGCAGGGACAACTCAGTAATCCTAAGTCAACATTTGTATGCATGGGTTGGTTCATACCTTCCTATGCTTTCTGACTGTTTGCTTTTACATCTACGCCTCCCATTGCCCAAGGCCTGACCTCCTACATCACACGTCCTCAGTTCTGGTGTCTAGCCCCATCCTCTTAGCCATGGTGCGTGAGTGTTAGTTCTCAGAGTGCCTGGGGTGCTCTGGGTTTGGATGATCTGAGCATCTTCAGTGCTCAAAGGGCTGAGCCTGGAGCTGAGGTTGGAAGATGTGGATTCTACTGCGTCATTCCATTCAGTTCTGAATAATTGTGTGATCCTTAGATAAGCCAGTTCTCTGTGGGCTTTAGCTGCCTCATTTGTGAATGGATGCACAGAACTCTCCTTTGCCTTCCTCCTGGGAGGAGTGTGTGTTATGTGGTCAGGCCTGAGAAAGAGTTTCAGATGCCTAGAGAAAGGACAGATGGGGGTGGGCATTCTGTATGGGAAATTGTTATGGTTTACTTAAACTGCATTAAACCCCAGTCATTTCCAAGCCCTCAACAGAATATAGAATTACCCACTCATGGCACCTGTCAGATGTCTAAATAAGTAATAATTACACTGAAATGTTGTAGAAGAAATATATCTTTTTTTTTTTTTGACCGGTAAGGGGATTGCAACCCTTGGCTTGGTGTGGTCTGCACCACGCTCAGCCAGTGAGCGCACCAGCCATCCCTATATAGGATCCGAACCCATGGCCTCGGTGCTACCAGTGCCGCACTCTCCCGAGTGAGCTATGGGGCCGGACCAGAAATATATCTTTTAAACTGGAGTTTGGGTTCCTACCAAATCACTCCCTTGATTAGCCAAATGCTTAGGTCAATGGGACTGTACTAGGATAAAACCTGCTTTTCTCAAGGATCTCAGGACAGATAAACCAGCACCTGCTTATGAGAAGCATAGATGCATCCGGCTCCCCACCTTCATCCTACTCAGTGTCTTAAACTTCAGCTTTAACAATTTCTTCTGAAGACATGTTTGACACCAGCTGCAAATACATGTATAAAGGAAACATCTCTTTAAAAAAATTCTCGCCTGGGCCGAGCCCGTGGCGCACTTGCGCTGGGGAGCGCAGCAGCGCTCCCGCTGCGGGTTCGGATCCAATATAGGGATGACCGGTGCGTTCACAGCGCTCACTGGCTGAGTGCGCGGTGCGGCCAGTCTCAAAAAGGACAAAAAAAAAAAAAAAAATTCTCGCCTGCAAAACAAAAATATTCTAGGTCTTTGCAAGCCAGAGTCACTCTGGGCCATTGGCTATCTGTCTCAAAGTTGCTGGTATTGGTGGGTATTTGCAGGTGTCTGTAGGAAGCATTTTAGGTGTCAGTTCAAATGATTTCTTCTGATCTTAGTGAGGCTATCATCAGCATCGTCATTATCACTAACATTTCATTTAATGCCTTTTAATATGTGTCAGGCATGTCAAAATCCTCCTAGCAATTCTAACAGGTAGGCATTATCTCTCCTTTGTACAGAGGCTGAGATTGAGACCTAGTCCCAAAGCCATTAGGTACTATACCTGAGACCACGCAGTCAGTAGATGACTAAATATGTAGGATGTCACAGGATGCGGGCTGTATTAACTGACCCACTGCCTCTCTCATGTGGCTGCTTGATCAGGAATTTTGAGGAGCCACTGCAGTGGCTGAGCACAGTCCTCTGGGTCAGTAAATCTAGTTTTGAAGCCAAGTGCTGCTACTGACCCATCTCTCTTTTGTTTCTCTTTTCTGAGCTTTAGCCTTCTTGCCTGTAGAAAGAGATATAATAATGCCTACTTCCAAGCATTGTTGGGACGATTTTATGAGTTGCTTCAGTTTTTACTTAGCACAAGAGCTGGTGATTACAAGTTCCCCCTTTCCTCTGTCTTAATCTAACAGAATTAAGGCTTGGGAAGATCATAGGACAGGTTGAGGATCCTTATCCGAAATGCTTGGAACCAGAAGCATTTTGAATTTCAGATTTTGGGGGGGGGGGTTTGGAATATTTGCATTATACTTACTGGTTGAGCATCCCAAATCCGAAAATCTGATTTGGGGGGGTTTGGAATATTTGCATTATACTTACTGGTTGAGCATCCCAAATCCGAAAATCTGAAATCTGAAATGCCCCAGTGAGCATTTCCTTTGAGCATGACCTTTAGTGTAATGTTGGTGCTTAAAAAGTTTCAAATTTTGGAGCATTTCAAGTTTTGGATTTTTGGATTAGGGATGCTCAATCTGTAATGAATGGAACTAGACTATGTAATGTACTATAAGGGACACCACTGTAATATAAGAGTGAAGTGGAATTAGAATTAAGTTTCTGGGATGAATGAGTAAAGAAATACTGCTGATAATTTGAGATTCTAGGAAATAAAAAAAATAATGTCAATTATGTTTTCAAACGAAATAGGTTGGTCTACATTCTTTTATCAGAGCCATCTAGATTTTGAGCTCCATGAAGGCAGGGACTGAGTTTGTCATTGGTATCAGTTCTCCACCCAGCCTTCATAATGTCAATTATGTTTTCAAACGAAATAGGTTGGTCTACATTCTTTTATCAGAGCCATCTAGACTTTGAGCTCCATGAAGGCAGGGACTGAGTTTGTCATTGGTATCAGTTCTCCACCCAGCCTTCAGTACAACTAGTGCACAGTGGGTGATCAATAAACAATTATCAAATGAATGAACAGGTGAACCTAAAGCTTCTTGTGCAGGAGTTCTTAGGACATTAGGACAGCTGCAAAAGTGTGACACCATGAAGTCCAGAAGTTTGGTTAGATTTGGATCTGGTTTGCTTTCCAATCTGTAATTAGAAAGTGTGAGGTTTTGTTGCCTTCCTTCTAACCTGAGTTAGTTAATGGATTCTCCAAGGGCACTGAACTTCTGTATGGGGCCAATACCTGCTGTATTGTTAAATGTACTCATTGAACCCAATTACACAGCAGACATGTGTCTGAACATTGGATTAGACATGGTATGTGATAGCTAATGAGATTAAGCACTTTGAACTCAGAAAAGACTGCCAGGCACATCCCAAATTTAGTGTAACGAATGTTCATTATATTCTTATTGCAGGGTGGCCAAACCTTAGGGCGGCATAAGGTTCCTCAATTATTTCTATGCAGTTCTTTCTAGGACATGAAGAAAGTACATGTTTGTTGCTAGGCTTGACTGTATTGATGCTCTCAGTAAAACAATACTATGTGCTTTGAAGCAGTAGATGCATGATAAATTCTGCAGGTATCTGAGGGCACCCTACCAAGAGTGCTGCCAGTGCATCAGGAATTCTAGATGAGGTACTGGGACTTAAAGGGAAAAACTCACCATTTCTGTTTCTTGGTTTCACTGATAGATTCTGGCTCTTCTGTTTGGTCAAGCTTGTCCCCCATTAGTCCTCTGAATGTGCAGCATTGTTAGTAAAGATGTAAAAGCCATCTTCTGTGCTCTCAAAGAGTTTTTAATCTAGTGGAGGAGGCAGCACTTGAATTCCCAGGCAGCAGAGAGTTAAAAAGCTAGACTCAAATTAGAGCACTTTCATTGATTTTTTTTTTCCTCCCCCTCTGGCTTCCAGCATTTTATTTTTTTAGTCTTTAATTACTCTTCCAAAGCACTTTCACAGCACTATTTGAAAAGAAATTTATAAGTTTTAGAAGTGTGAACTCATATCACCCAATTATCTTGGAAGCCTATTTAATGTGCCTTGATTTGGGGTGATAATGAAGGAAAAGGGAGCCCCGAAGGGGCAGATCAATCAGTTTTGGAAGGTCTGAATCAGCACATCTTTGGCACCAAGAGTTTTGATTGATCCAGCATGAATAATTCAAAGCCTTTATTTGTATGTTGAATTCGGAGGGAGAATTGGTAACTTAGAAAATGTAATATTCTTTCTTTTTTTCCTGATGTGCACTTTAAAAAAAAAATCATGCCATTATTTTAATTGTACCACCTGCCTCTTTAGTGGCAGCTAGATTAGGCAGAGCCTGAGTAGTGTGCATGCAAAATTCATGTCACCAGAGCAGGAGAACAAGTTACCTGTGGGGGTAGAGTGAGCACTTTGGCCAAGGCAGATGCATGGCTACACTTGTGACATAAAACCAAGGAAGACTTAAATCACCTCTATTGGAAGGCCTGTTGCTGAAACACCAATAGGGTTAATTTTTGCTCTTGGAGGAAGAGATGCTATGGGTGACATAAGTTTAATTAGCTGCCAAATCCTCATTCAAGTCAATTCTGAATGTTTCTCAGGAGACTAGAGCTTTTTAAGATAAACAAAATTTTAATTTTTCCTTCTCTACCTCCCTCATTCACAAGCAGGGAAATGGCCTCACCAGGAACTGGGAAGGTGTTACGGAGCAGTGGTGTGTCCAGAAGAAGGTTTAGGAATTTTATATGGGAACCAGGACTCAGAGCAGATTAGCAGGTGTGAGGGTCAGTTTTACATGTCAATTTGGCTAGGCTAAAGCACGCAGTTATTTAATGGAGCACTAATCTAGGTGTTGCTGTGAAGGTATTTTGTAGATGTGGTTAACTTCTGCAGTCGGTTGACTTTAAATAAAGCAGCTTGCCCTCCATAATGAGGGTGGGCTTCATGCAATCAGTTAAAGGCCTTAAGAGTGAAACCCGAGGTTTCCCAGAGAAGAGAAATTCTGCCCCCAAGACTCATGCCTGAGTTTCTTGCTTACCGGCCTGCTCTATGTGCTTCAGACTAGCCTGCCTCCACAGTCATGCCAGCCAATTCCTTAAAATGAATAAATAAAAGTAGGTTTATTATATATATATATATATATAATGACATATATGTTTAATAGGATTTTATAAATAGTAGGATATGTATTTTATTTATTTATCCACCTACACCTTCCTACCTATCTCCTATTTGTTCTGTTTCTCTGGAGAACCCTGACTGATAAAGGAGGATGCTGGGCTGCCTACCCTCTCCCACGCCCCACAGTGGGAAGAGCTCAGTCTCTCTAGGTCTCACAACATTCGCAGTGCAGAATCACACATTACAGATTTTTTCTATGTGTTGAAGGTGTGAGGTTGTCTAGAGCTCCTTACTCAAATGCCAGTACTATCCTGAACACCTGGAGAGGGAAGGAAGATGCTGAAACAAGAGGTATGAAGGTATGAAGTACAGACATCTACCTGGCTCTTCCAGGGAGGCCAAAGGTAATTAGAGGAAATTCCAATGATAGGCAGTGCACACATCATTCAGAACTGACTATGAGTGTAGGGAAACCATTGAGGGAATAGGTGGGGATGGGATTTATTAGGACGAAGAGTGATCTGAACTAGGGGTTCTAGGACTTACCCCCATGCAATAAAGGCTTTGTTCAAGTGCCAGATTATGAGGGTACCTGCAGGGTGCCATCATCCTGGCAGGATGTGTAACCTCAGTAATGGACATGAACACTGTCAGCCACTTTAGAAGCCTGGGCATGTGTGTGTTTCTGAGCATGTAAATGTAAATTCAGTGATGAGGGACCTCGTGGTGCTGGGAAGGAAGTGACAGAACTCTCGAGAACAGGGAGGCAGTTGTACTCGTTCCATTCTTTAGTTGAATGTGTCTAAGAGAATCTTTTCTGAGTTGACTGTCTCAGGATTCATATCTAGGTGGAAGTTGTACTATGTCCTCTGCTCTTTGTCTGCTGTGCTTGGTCTGTCTTCTCCATGGGGGGTGGGAAGGAGTGGGACAGTAGAATGTGTCTAAGAGAATCTTTTCTGAATTGACTGTCTCAGGATTCATATCTAGGTGGAAGTTGTACTATGGCCTCTGCTCTTTGTCTGCTGTGCTTGGTCTGTCTTCTCCATGGGGGGTGGGAAGGAGTGGGAGGTTTAACATTTATTAGTTTTGAGGTCTTTTAAAAACTTGGTCTTAGTTCCCTCTTTGTGGGGAGAAGAGATTTTATATCTGGGGCAAGCCTAGATCATATATTACTGAAGTGGCGCTTGGCTCTCTGAAGTAAGCCAAAACAAAGAAAAGTTGCACAACAGATCCCCTGGTACCAACACCCTCACAATTTGGCTCATTTTTTGCTAAGCAGGTCTTCTGTCAGGGTATAAACTTAAAGTTGAATTAAGATGCTTTCCCTAAGCAGCCTTTGGTTAGGATTTTGCTCAGTACCTGCTATGGTTATAACGTGTGGAATAGGGATTTATATGTGTACACGTGCGGGGGGCTGTCCTGGAAAAACCTGAGGATTTTAGATATGAAGACCCAGGACGCTTTTGTGCTCCTTTATGAATGATCAGGTCACTTTGGATTAATCAAAATGTATCACTGTCAGTTTGACCCATAAAGATGATGAGTGAACAGTGAGGAGCTAAAATAAGGCTCCCGTGGGTCATTGGCTTATTTTCCTTTATCAAAGAGATAATGTTCCAGAGCTTTAAAGCAGTATGGTATTGCTATTTCTATAGCTTCAGCTAGACAAAATTCTGAAACCTGCCTTAAGAGCATTTCTGAATTTCTGCTATCTTATTGATTTTATGTTTTCTTATAAGCTACCTGAAGTTTTTTGGAAATAAAGCTGAGCAGTAAATGCACATGCATGGTAGTTTGCATAAGCTCCCAAATCATGTTCACATGCAGCCTTATGCCCAGGATCTGTGTTGATTCACTGAATTTGAGAGTCTGGATATAGTGCTGTTTAGTGTGATTACAGCTAGCAAATATGTGGAAAATACCAAAGTAAAGGAGCCAAAAATATGCAAGGTTTTTTGGCATGCTGTGAAGTGTTCAAGACCAGACCATTATGTAACCTACACTGATGGCAACTAGCTAAATACTCACGAACGGGGAAAGTAAACTTTGAGTGGCAAAATTAGTTAGAAACTAATATCATTAAGCTCCTTTATCCTCTAAATTTGCTAAAGTTCATGGTAAGAGGAAAAGGAGATTGTAGATACTCTGCATCCTTTTACTTTAGATTTCTTTGGAGAATGAGGGACTGAGACCCTTTTTATTCTATTTTGCAAGATTGTTATTCTCCTAGATAGGGGGATATTTATTCTATTAAGAAAATAAACAAATAAAATCTTCCAGGCATGTAGAAATCCAGTATTTCTCTTAGTAATCCTAATTTTTCCCACGATCTGGGAATTTTTGTATCTGACTTGATTTCTTTCTACATCAGTTTATTTTTCTTAACTCATTTTTATTGAATATAACATACATATAGTAAAATGCAGAAACTTAAGTGTATAACTCATACTTTTACAAGCATATATACACAATAACCACCACCCAGTGTTTTGGAAGCCTCTCTCTCGCACCCTGTGAGTCAATACCCAACTCTCAAGGGTAATTGTCATTATGACTTCCATCAACATAGATTATTATTGCCTGTTTTTGACCTTTATATAAATGAAATCACACAGTACTGTTTTGTATCTGGCTTTTTTTATGTGACATTGTATCTGTGAAATTTATCTACATTGTTGGGTGTAGTAGTAGTTTTTCATTGTTATGTCTATTCTATTGTATGAATATAGCATGTATGTATCCATTTTACTGTTGGTAGGTATTTGGATTGTTTTCAATTGGTGGCTATTATAAATAAAGTTACTGTGACATTGCTTGTCATACCTTTGGACAAATACATGTCCTTATTTCTATTCGGTAAGAGTGGAATTGCTGGGTTATAGGGTGTGAGATATTCAGCTTTAGTAGATACTGCCAAACACTTTCCAAAATGATAGTAATTATTTACACTCTCTCCAGTAGCAATCGAGTGAGTGTCTTCCTCACCAACAGTTGGCATTATCAGTTTTAAAATTTGTAGCCATTCTATTGGGTGTGTAAAGGTATCTCATTGTAGTTTTGATTTGCATTCCCCTGATGGTTAATGATGTTTAACACCTTTTCTGGGGTGTTTTATTGGTACTTCTTTTATGAAGTGCCTGTTCAAGTCTTTGCCCAGTTTTTCTTATTGATTTATAGGAGTGATTCTGGGTAAGCATGTTGTTAGTATATGCATTTCATATATCTTCTACCACTTTATGACTTGCTTTTTAACTCCCTTAATGGTGGCTTTTAATGAAGAGAGGTTTTAAATTTTAATGAAGTCAAATCTGTTTATTTTTTATGTCCTATTTAAGAACTCATTGCCTATCCCAAGGTCTTGAAAATACTTTCCTATGTTTTCTTCTAGAAGTTTTATTGTTTTACCTTTCTCATTTGTGTCTATAATCCATCTAGAATAGAATTTTTATATGTATGGGGGGGGATAAAATTCCCTTCCCACTAGTACCATATATTGAAAGGACTGTCCTTTCTCACTGTACTGTATGGGCACCATTGCCATAAATCAGATAACTGTATATCTGAGTGTCTGTTTCTGGATAATCCATTCTGTTTGTATTCCAAGGTTTAGGATTATTTAATCAGTTTTAATTACTATGCCTTTGTAAGTATTGATATTCAGTCCTCTAACTTTGATCTCCAAAATTGTCCTTGCTCTTCTTGGCCTTTTTATTTCTACTATAAATTTTAGAATCAGCTTGCCGATTTCTATATGCACATACATACACAACTCCTAGGATTTTTGGGGGGGAGTTATTTTAAATCCATAGAAAATTTTGGGAGACTTAACATCTCTTTCTATCGGTGTTGGCTGATTTCTTCATAGTCTACCCTTAGTGGATGTAGAGGCATCCTACCCCCACCACCCGATTTGGGGCCAAATGAAGTCCAGGTTTCCAGAGTGAGACCTGGTTCCCCACTGTTGTTTGAGTTCCAAATTGGAGTTGGGTTCCACATCTTCTGTCTACTCATCTGGATCTTTTGTGTACTGTCTGTGCCCTGCTCTGTGCCCTGGGAGGGTAACCTGTTTGGACTACTGCAATGGTCTCTCTTGCCTCTGCTTCCAGTTAGGTGTGACCAATGGGGAAGGAACTGCAGCAGGTGATTGGAAGGAGAGAAGAGATTGAGGTCAGGATATTTATTTCGTGGCTTCCTCCCTGCATGATCATTTTGGGTTGGCTGTGTCCTTAGACCAAAGGCTGTTACAGTTCCCATGAGGCAACCTTTCTCTTCTAGCTCTTTCCCTCTGGGCCCCCTTCAGCCTAAGGGTAGTAATGGCTCCCCCTATCACTAATATGGGTACCACATTATTCCTTGTTATTTCTCAGCATCCTTTCCACACCTTTGTTAAACTCTCTCCAAATTATGCAGTTTGAGCAGGTCATCTGTTTCCTGCCAGGTTTTGGATTACTACAGAAGTGGAAGAAAAAGAATTTTCTGGACAGCTTTTAAGAGACTTTGAGACTGAGGACCAGTCTTGCTGTCGATAACCTTGCTGGTTCTGCTCACAAAATGTGCCTCTGGCTAAACAAGCCTGAGTATAGCACAGAGGCTCTTTCTTTTTCTGGTATCGTTTGAAATCATCAAGGGACTCTTTACGATTTAAAAAGTAAGATTAGCAGCCACAAAGTATACCCTTAAATGTCCATAGGCATTTTAGTCATGAGTTATTTTTCACTTTCTGACTTAAGTTGATAATAGATGCTTCAGTGTTTGTGCTTGTATCTGAGAAGCATCTGCAGCACTGCCTGAGGATGTGAGAAGGTGAGGTGAGAGTGTCAAACTGGAACAGACCTTAAAGCAGTCATGAAATTGCTGCTATTTGAAAAATTAGAGTTGAAGCCCTTCTAGGAACAGCAGCCTCAAGCTACAGCCAATGAGAGAGAATTATACTAATTCTTACGTAGAGTCTTACATTGAAGTCGTTTAACTCCTCTTTCAGCAGTTGGGTTATTTACTTGTCTGCTTTAGGAATTATTTTTTGGAATTTTTAGAATGACATCTATAGTGCTGGTGAGGACTGCTGTTTTTCCTGCACTAAAATAGAAATCACGCCCAGAATGTCATTTGATGACAACAGTAATGAACCTGAATCATACATCGGATTGCTCTGGCAAATATAACAGTACAAGAACTGTTTGGTGTTTAATGTAAAAAAAGTCAATAGCAAATAAAACAGGATATCACATATTTTTAAATGAAGTTTTACCTTCTTAAAAAGTAAGTAATAAGTGGAATTCTGCCATAATCAGTTTACTTTTTAATCGGACAAGGCTGCATAAGTGTTTGTTTCTGTGCATGCCTAGGTGAATCGTGTCTTTTGTTTTTAGCATCACCTAGTGCAGCAGCTGATTCGCTCTCATCAGTTGCTCCCTCCAGTTACTGTCCAGCTCCCATCCATGTGGCATCACAATCCCCCTGGCCCCAGGCCCTAGCCCCTAGGAGATCCCATCATCTTTTACACTATGAGTGGCAAAATGGTGGCCATTAGACATGTTTGTTTGCACCACACATTATTTTTAAAAATTATTTTAAACTGGGAGATATAAATTTAAAAAATCCCAATTTCGGACTTGAAAATGGAATGATCTGAGAACAGTAGGTCCTCCTCTCTTGCATGGTGATGATTGACTGTGATGGGGCATGTGCTCAGCAGGTGTCACCCCCTGACCTATGAGCCGTGTGTTGATGTGTGTTCCACACATCAGGGGTGGTTCTAGGTACCCTGTGTAAGAGAAATAATTCATTACATTGTTTCTGACTGCGTATTATTGGTATAAGAAACCCCAAGCTCCAAGAGGCCAGTAACCTTGTCCATTTGTCCTGGTATATCCCCAATGTTTCATACATTTTTATTGAATTGGAAGGAAACTCTGCTTAGGAAGATGAACCTGGCAGCGGTACACAGAATGCTTAAAGGAGGATGCTGAACGTTTGAAAAAGGCTATCACCATAAGGAGGGCTGAGAACATAGACTAAGGTGACAGAGGGAACAGAGAAAGAGGTGACCCCTTAGAGACAATTTCAATATCTGTCCATTGGATTTAGAGACTGGTGGGGTGTGAAGGGTGAAAGGATGAGTTTGGAGCTCAAGGAGTAGTGGTGCCATTGTCCCAGCTGGGAGTGTGGTAGGAGAAAGACACAGGATCTCTTCTGCTCCCCCAGACCCAATGTTTTGACATGGAAGGAATCCGAGGCTGAAATTATATTGATCCAGCTAATGCTAATAGCTATACTCAGAGTTTTTCCCTGATGTTTTTAACCTCAGAGCTAAGACCATCAAGAATACAGTCTCTGTGAACCTGGAACTGACAGCGGAAGAATGGAAGAAGAAATATGAGAAAGAGAAGGAGAAAAACAAAACTTTGAAGAATGTTATCCAGCATCTGGAGATGGAGCTAAACAGATGGAGGAACGGTAAGGCAGAATGTGGCACAAGCATGTGCTTTCTCTTTCCCGGGACTGTTGGCATCCCAGGAGACACCTGGGAAAGGGGATGGTTGTGGAGCTTAGTCCTGCCTGCAACAACCTGCGTGCGTAAGTAGATGTTTTCCTATTCTCTGGCATGGTTCCCCACCGCACCCCATCACTTGTCTGGCACATTGTTAGTGCGGGCCAGTGACTATTTGCAAGGTTGCCTTCATCTGTTTCCAATGAGATGCCTTCTAGCTGTTACTGTCATTCACTCTCTGGTAGCCCTATTTGAGGTTTAGAGGGCAGTGCCAGAGACTTTGTGGCTAAGATTGCTTTTGACTAAATGAAAAATGTCATTCCTTCCTATTGAGTTTTAGAATTGATTTGGGTTAAAGGTCACCTCTGGCAAATACTTGCGGGTTTTTTTGCCTAACTCATCTTCATGCTCTGCTTCTTCAGGAGCCAGAAATAGAGGGCTCCTGAAGAAGCCCTGTGCTAAAATGGAGTCTTAAAGGCTTGTTTCGTGACTAGTTTTCCTTTTTTCCCAAAACATTCTCTTTGGCTTATTCTCCTGGGAGAAAATATCTCAGAGAGCTGACGTGCAGTGGGTGGGTGGGTTGTGGGTGAGGCGTTGAGAGGGGTTTCCAGATCCAAATGCAGACAGATTATTTTAGTGATTTTAGTACTGTGACGGAGGTTAGAAGGTAGACATCTTTTTTTTTTCCCCCCACTGAAGTAAGGCAGGTTGGTGTGTGTGTGTAGGGGGATGGTGGATAGCTGGAAGTTGTTTTTCAGATCCTCTGCTGCTTTGTTCAGTATTTATTTCAGGTACAGCAGCAGCCCTCAGCTTTGGGTAAGCAGAGGAGCCTGGGGCTGTTGTGCAGGATCAGGAGGTAACACTGCCTGTTTGTAACTGCAGTGCGAGCAGCAGATTGTCTTGTGATTATGTTTGCCGCTGCGTTTGGTAGTAAGGGTGAGGTGTCAATGAGCTACTGTTTAATTGAAAAACAATTACGTGGCAAAGGAGAATTCAAGAGAGGTTCAAAAGATGACCTAGTAGCCTAAATAATGTGATTCTTTTCTTCTTAGAGTGTTTTCTAGCTGCACACGTGTTTTGAAAGCTGCTGGAATAATTGAATAATTCAGCACCTGGGGCTGATGGATGATTCCTTGCAATTTGGCAGGAATAGGAGAGTGGGGAGGGGCCATATGAAGTTTTGTTCTATTTCTGGAATCCTCTTGGGTCAGTTCTCTGCTGGGAGACCAGGACATTCAATAAACCTTTTGGTAAAGGGTTGGGGGCTGGGGGGACTGGCCTTAAGAACATCGTGGAATGGATAATTAACCTTGTTATTTTCCATCCTTTCCCATCTCTTGCCAAGCTCTAACCTTCCAATTCTCCATCCTTCATCAACCACTGCCCTCTGGGATCTGCCTGCTGCCTCGTTTGCCTGAGTCAAACTCAAGCCTAGCAGCTCCTGGGTGCTCTACCCTGCTCTCGGTCTCTTCATTTGGCATCACTTTAACTGTTTGTCCCACTTCATCTACCTTGCAAATCTACTCAGAAATTCACTGCTTTCTGTGCCCTCTTGGGTGAGATCCTACATAAGCCCTGAGTTTATGTAATTTAGGAAAACTAATGTGTGGTTTCTGGCACATAGTAGACCTTCAATAAATGTATGTTCAATAAACATGTGTTTAATGCAGGTGCTGGAGATTAGAAGTTGGCCAGTTAGATGTGGTCTTTGCCCTCCATGCACTTACCATCTGACGTAGGAGGTAGACTCCAGTCCCTGTCAATAAACGTGTGTTGGTAGTCTGTGCTGCATACCAAGAAGGGAAAGTACAAGGTGCTAAGAGTTATTACAACAGGGACCCTGACCTTGACAGAGAAGCAAGTGAAGGCTTCCTTGAATAAGCAACATAGAGAATAAGATCTGAGAGAAACAGAGCAGTTGGCTGGGTGAAATAGGAAGTGTGAGGTGCAGGTGGGGGTGCGGGTAGAGGGAACCATGTTTACAATGGCCTTGAGGGGTGGGAACAGGAAAGCCAGGGTTGGGGCTGGGTGGGGAGCAGTAGCCTAAGATGGATTGGAGGGCTAGGCAGGGGCTATTCCCTGCAGGGCTACACAGTCCTTGTTCAGGATTTTGGTCATTATCTTAGAAGCAATGAGAAGCCATTCAAGGGTTTTAAGCTGTAGATCATATGATAAGATTTGCATTTTAGAAGATCCATTGGTTGTGTTGGAAAATGGACTGGATGGGGTGGAGGAGGGCCAGGAACTAGGGTGGTCTTCCAAGGGTGAGATTATAGTGGTTGAAGTGAGAGACATGGCAGTGGAAGGGGAGATAATGGAAGGACCTGAGAGGGACTTAGGATGAGAAATTAGCAGGGTTTGGTGAGGAGCTGGCTACAGGGACCAGGAGGTGTCAAGCATGGCTCCAAGCTTTCTGGCTTGCTGAGTTGAATGGAGGGCAGAACCATTCCCTGAGTCTGGAAACTCTGGAGAAGAACCAGACTGGGGGTGAGGGAGGGAAGTAGGGGAGTTTGGGGTACCTATGGAGCGTCCAGGGGAAATTTTCAAATAAGTGGTTAGGTCTGAGGGTCTGGAGCTCAAAGGAGCTGCCTGAGCTGGAGAAAGAAACTTGAGTGTCATTAATCTTTAGGTGGTAATTGAAGGCATAGGTAGGGTTGAGGTCCCCTATGGGCAATGGAAAGAAGACAGGGAAGAAGAAGAGGGAGAGAGTCTTGAGGGCTTCCCACCCCATTACCATGGCATTACTGAGTGACTGAGATGGGAGAGGGGAGGGGAGAGATTCTACAGAGCTCTTCTCCTTTCCTTCCAAACTAGTATTTTATTTTAAAGGTGATCTTTCTAGAGGCAAACTTTTTAAATGCAGAGAACCAACTTTAATGATGTAAATTTCATGTGGGAAGGAGGGTAATGAGGGGCAGTGAGCAGACATTGGTCATTTGACCAACTGTCAGTGCAGAGCTATCTCCAGGGTTGACTGTACGTCACGTGATGTGCCAATGGACACTTCATACACAATGTACGACAAACCAAGCTGGGTTTTTCATGTTGCATGTCTGGGCCTTTAATCTTCACGTAGCCCTTGAGGTTTCGACCGGCTAGAGGACTCCCTCAAGGGGATTAGTCTCTGGTAGAGCAGGGATCTGTACCAAGGGGGTCTGACTCCAAAGTTCATTTTCTTTCTGTTGTCTGTGCAGTCTGCACATAGAGCTAGCACTAGTGACTTGTGCATAGGCCAGTTAAATAGCTGCAAAAAGTACCACACCAAAAAGAGAAGGGAGTGGAAGCCCTTTGGTGGTGTCCCTGTGCATCAATCCTAATTCCTTGTAGCAGAAGTCATGAGGGCATGACTGGTGTACATAAAGTAGAGAGCTAGGATTTTGAGAGGTGAAGTAGAGAAGAGGCCATGTCTCGCACTGAGATTGGAGTGGCAGGATATTGCCAACTTTCTTTTGAAATTTGACACACACATTGGTTCTAAACTTATAGGAGGCAGCTACTTGGCTCACCTCAACATTTCCTGGGTATTGACATTTCCACATCACTATCTGAATGAGTTAAAGGAGCCTTTCAGTTATTTGCACTCTCTCTGGGAAAGACATTTCTTTCCTTGAATGGCACATGTATGATTTGAAAGTTTGGCTGCTCTACTCCAGCTGCAGGAGAGCAAAAAAAGTGTGGCAGACAGGTGAGTGTGTGCATTCTTGTGCTTTTTCCTGCTTGCTGTTATGTAGAATGAGGCAGCAATACAAAGGGGTGGGAAAGGCAATATAATATGGTGTTTCCACTGTAAGTCAGGTGCAGGCATATAAATAAGTGAAGGGAGGTGTGTCTCATCCAATTGGCAGTGATGGAACTATGCCACAGGAGGTGGCATGCCCTGCCCCAAGTCACTGAAAAGTTGTGAAATACTATCCTGTCTATCACATGCCTAGACGCTGATGTCATCCCTGCACCTCTACCGACTTTCAACCCCTTATAGCTTGATGGGTGCTATAGATTGAATTTTTGTGTCTTCCCAAAATTCATGTGTTAAAATCCTAATGCCTGGCCAGTTAGCTAAATTGGTTAGAGTGTGATGCTGGTTGAACATCAAGGTCCAGGGTTCAATCCCCCCAAAAAATGAAAAATCCTAACACCTAAGGTGATGGTATTGGGAGGTGGGGTCTTTGAGAGGTAATTAGATCCTGAGGATGGAGCCCTCATGAATGGAATAAGTGCCCTTGTAAGAATCCTGAAGGAGCTTGCTTCTCTCTGCTTTCTGCTATTTGGGGGTACAAGAAGATGACATCTGCACACCTGAAAGAGGGTCCTCACCAGAACCCAACTGTACTGGCACTCTGACCTTGGACTTCCAGCCTCCAGAACTGTGAGAAATAAATTCCTGTTGCTTATAAGTCACCCAATCTATGGCACTTTGCTATAGTGCCCCAACTGACTAAGATGGTGGGCTACTTCAGAATGTGGGCCTGGCAGTTTTCTCCTCTCTGCATAGTTAAACTTTGATTTGAAGAATAAGGCCTGTGACTCATTACGTATATACTATACCAAGCATCAATTCATTTCTGACGTTGCCATTAAGGCAGGATATTTCTGGGCATGTGCACAGTGGCTTAAGGAGCAGCTGCACCTTGTTTTTATAAAGGAAGGAATGAGGACAGCCACCCACTGGCCTGGTTCAGTTCCCCAGTGTGCTAGGTAGGGGCCTTGGGTTGCAAGTGACAGGAATTGATGCTGCCTGGCTTAAACAAAGAGAATGCATTTGAAGAATGTGAGTGATTCACAGAATCCAAAGAACAGCTGAGGAACCAGGCACAGGCAGGCAGAAGCTGGGGCTGCTCCACAGATACAGGCCATGGGAACAAATTGGCATGTCTCATGAGAGGCCACATCTGAGATGAATCCTTTCCAGATGTTTTCCCCATCCTTGCATTATGATGCCGGAGATTCAGAGGCTCAGGATAGAAGTGGGTACACCATGCTTGGTCGTGTGCATTATCTGGGGAAGGACAGGGCACTTTGATAAATATGGAGACTGCATGCAATTGAGGGGAGTAATTCCTCCAAAGGAAGCTGAAATGGGTGTTGAGTGGCTTGAATAGCAGCAAATGTCCACCACAATCTACTAGTGACATCTTGTGGGCTGTAGTCAGTTGCCAGTCTTTCTTCGAATCTAGAGTTTCTGTTGGCACTTTAGCCCCATGGAAATTCTGTCAGTCTACTTGCATAAGGAACAGAGTGATGGAATGTGGCAGTTGCCAGTGAATGTTTTTTCTTTTAAGCTCTATTGCTTTGTTGATCCTATGTGTGGAAGGGACTCGAACAGTCCTATATATGGGGATAGATTTAGATAGCTGGATTCAGAGTGAATTACGGTTCCAGCTCACCTTAAGCTCCCCCTAGTCCATCAAGAAAACTTGACAGGAGGATGAGGAGGGAGGGCTGAAGGCCCAGGACATGATGCTCAGAGGTGGCTGGGTCCATAGTTCCCTTTTGGGTCCAGGTCAGTCTTTACACATGCTCTCTTCTGATACTTTGACTCTTGCACTTAAAAAAAAACTTCTTTCAGGGGTTTGAGTCAGAAAAAGGAGGACCTGAAAATCCAGGTGTCAGGAGAGCAGGGAAATGACCTGACAATACTGTGTATCTGCAGAGTTTCTTCTCTTGAATAATTAAGTATAAGATTACATGACAGAGTGGATGTAGATTTACTTCATCTGCTGAAGTCATGCAAAGAAGTGATTTCATCACAGGCTGAGAAGGCTTGGAAAAGTCAGCAGTGTCTAAAACAGATTTGTTCTCCAAGTTCAAAACCTAGGAGACCAGCAGGTGTGGTTCTGTAACTAGCCCCATCTCTAACTTCTAGTCCGATTTGGGGCTTTGTGTAACTTTGGGACCTCTATAGCTGGAATGCAATTTTCTCTTTTAGCATTAAAACTTTAGAACATGCGGGCCCCCCTCTTGGATTCATGATTATAATCGATTTTCCGAAATCAGCATTTCATTTAAAATATCGAATTTACTAGGCCCTTTGCCTTTTTTGGAGATCACAACCAAACTATAATAGAAATACCACTAGGAGGATGACGTGCCCATTCAGGAGGTCATGACTGTAAAGGGGATGCAGAGTCCCAGGTGACCAGTTTATTAGAAATTATTCCAGAAGGGATTAGAGAATGTTTTAAGCTGCTTACAGTATTTTTAGGAACTAGGGTGAAAGATGCTATTTGCATGCAAAATAATCTCATAAAGGAATGATTTTTTTTAAAAGACATGACATTTATATAATGACATCTTGTGGCCAGCTGCTCTTACCCATCTGGCAACTTAAAGATTTCCTTTTAGTTTCTTTGATATAGAAATTACCTACCATTAGGTCTGCCACTGGGCCTATTTAATTGGTATTAAAAGAAAGCACCTCCTTTGCCAGACCTGCTGTGGTTTCTGGCGGAAGCTGTGAGTGACCAGCAAATCTCTGCCCTGGAGTTGCCGAGAAAATGCAATTACCTTTCTATGTTCTCCTGAGGCTTTAGGGACTCAACTTATGAAAAAGATAACTAGCTTGTTGCTATTTCATGTGTGAAATTTTAATGAATTACTGGCAGTCTAAGGGTTTTCTGTTTTTGAAAAAACCAAAAACCTATTTTAGAATTTTTAATAGCCCTGATGAGAATTTTTGATTAGTCTGTCGTTCTCATCTGTTGCAACTGATGGATTTCTATTTTTTGTAGAAATGTTATTTATGCCCTCTGGGGGTTTTCATTTTACAATTAGAATGCTCTGCAAGCCTTATAGGTATGCTCCAAGTGAATGCTTCTGTGTAAACACAAATCTTTTTAGTCCTTAAAGGTAATCACATCTGACAATAGTAAATGCCAGGATGCTTATTTAAAGAAGGGGAAGGTTTTTAGTCGGGGAGAAAGGCTTTCAGTCTAGAAAATCAGATGCTTTACAATATTATAAGCTCTTTTCTTATAGACAGCAGGTATAAGCCTCGGGGGCTAAACTAAGAGAAATCTGCTTTCAGTGCAAAGAGGGAGAACAAAATAGATGCTAATCTTGGTGGTCCTTTTCTCCTTCTCCCACCACCAGATTTCAGGACATTATTTCTCCAGGGTTTGTTAGCAGCTGTCTTCCTTGTTACAATCAGTTATTCCGTAATCACCTCATGGGGGCTTCTCCGGAGACTCGGTCCACTGCAGTGCAGGGAATATTCTCGATTAATGTGGTGAGATTGCCATGGAGACAGATTGCCTAGTGTCAGGTCTTACATAGTGTTGGGAATTTACAATCCCCAGACATGTTTGTGAGCTGGACAGTGTAGTTACCAGGGACACTTCTGGAAGTCATTTTCTCAGTCCTTTGAAGGGCAGCGGTGTTTGAGAAAACTAGCTCTTGGTTCCTCTCTGGGCAGGAGCTGTGCTGCTTTTGTTCCTACATGCTGCTGCTTTGTTCTCGGTCTGAACGGCTGCTGCAAAAAATAATCCTGATTGCCTGACCTTTAGAATATACACTGGGAAGAGCTTGTTGTTTAGATGTAGCTTTGTGGGGGACATGTTGGTACTTTGATTCAGAGAATTGTTCAAGAGAAACCAGAAAATCTGCTATAGGTTTCAAATATTGTTTTAATAATAGTAAAAATAAACCTGAAAGGGACTTGCGTAGCTATATTGTGTTTTATTTTTGGAACTGAGCTCCAACCACAAAGGTATTGCAAAGACCCCAGGAACACTGATGTCATAATAAGTAAAAATAATTACTTATCTGCAAAGTCTAAAAGTCGCAAATTTGTCAGGGAGTGGAGGGAATAAGCGATGGGCCTTAAACAATGATACCTTCTGTGCTTTTTATGTATACTCTGTTCATTTATCTTTAGAACAACCCTGTGATAAAGGCATTATTATTTCCTCTCCTTTACAAAAAGCAAACTAAGACGTTAGGCAGGAGATGGGATTGTGATTGATTAGTACAAGGTGCAGTGTGTCTTTAGCGTCCCGTCACAGCACTGGAGATGTTTATGAGAGTCTGTTGGTCACTTTCAGGGTGCCTTGTAAAAGCATTGGCTAGCTTTTGGACCTCTGTAATCTGGGACAACCCTACTGCTTGGCGATGCTGCAGTTCCTCAGTGGGAGAAGGGGGCAGCTTTGCGGGGGGGAGTCAGGCCTGTGACTTTGGGTAGAGCAGGTCACTTGCTGCTCAGGTTGTTGGGGTTCATCCCTGGCCCTGCCACCCAGAAGAATCGAAACACACACTGGGTAGCTCCTTAGCTCTTCCCAGCCTCATGATGTTATTGCCTCTCTGGCCATTTGAAACCAAAGAACATATATCTCTTCCAGATGTGTTTGTATCTTACCTTTTCATTTTGGGTGAGTTGGCCTGTGAATAATATGACCATATTCTGGTTGGTTTCTGGTCCGGGACCATTAACAATTTCACCTTCGTTATGCTTAAGCTGGAAGATCAAATTTATACTGCACTGGATTACCCTGTTCCCAAATTTCAGAAGCTAGAACTGAAAAATTAGAGATACAGTCATGATCCAAGCAGAGGAAGGACATTTAAAGTGACAATAGTAAATGCCAGGATGCTCATTTAAAGTGTTAGTGCTGAATTTCTCTGGGGAAGGAACAGAATCAGAAGGGAGGGGATAAAGAAGGGCTTTCAGGTTTTAGTGTATGCTCTATATTGCTTGAGTTGTTTATGCTGAGATGTATCCTGAATTATTTGTGTGGTTAGAAAATATCTATCTAATTTTTTAAACAAACAAACAAAAATATATATAGAGAAGGAAACACGGTACTGCTTTTATAGCTCATGTATTTAGCAGACTGTAGAAAATACAGATCCTTTAATTGGATGAAATCCAGTTTGCACAGTAAGGTTGTTGATGGATATTTTAAGCCAGGAATTGGAACTGAATGAAATATTGATTTGGTTCAGGTTCAGTTCAAAGGCTACTCTGATATTCTGGTTTTGTTTCAGGTTGATAATTTTAGAAAAAGGCATAGGTATACTACAGTCTAGTTGAAAAGGAAAAAAGGTTGGCTCAGTTTTTTCTTTAGCAAAGTAACAATTTATTCTAGGTTTTGCTTCAAGTTGCTGCTTCAAATAGAACTGTAATATGAAATATACTGTGATATAAAAGTAAAACCACTGGGTATTAATTTTACATGACATGGAAGCTTACCATTTTGTGATTAACAAGCAAAATAATGGAATTGTAAGCAGAAAAGCTAAACCATCACAAAGTGTTATGTTTATATTGAAATAAATGTGTACAGTGTTCAAGTGGATTCCATGAGGCATGATGTATACTGTTAATGAAGCCACGGATTAGGATCTTAGTTCTTCTATCAGTTTTTGAAAAATTCCCTCTGGCTCAAGGCAGTTTTCTTGGGGAATTTTTACAAATGGATTTGGTGGGCTGAGAACTGTGGTGAGGCTTGGAACATTGCAGATGCTCACTGACTGTAGCAGTATGAGTGTGAAGTTCATGGTAAGCATTGTGATGGAAAAATTTGTTTGGTTTTGGTTTGCTTTCCAAGAATATATTTGAGACACTCAATTGGGCCATGTGGTTGTCACAGAATCCTTTTTACGCACTCTATCTTTGCAAGGTGATTTTCTTGTTGGGGATAGCCATGGGACAGCTTGAGAATTACACCTTTTTCCTCAGTTTGCATTGTCAAATTTGGCAATGCTTCCTACTGTGCAGATTGAGAAGTGGTATATAGCATCTCTGCGCAATATTCTAGATGGGCTGCTTTTTCTTTCCTGGGACTACCTGGCATCACAGGAGATTATTCTATTTGAACTCTCTAGCACAGCTAATTAATTCTGACTTCCTGGGGGAGAGAGAGGTAGTGGAACGTGTGTTTGTGCAGTGCCAATCTTGGGTCCAGGGCTACCCTGACTTTCTCGCTCAGATTCAGAGATTCTCAGGTTCAGAGGATTTGGGCCCTGCAGTGTTCTATTAAACAAAGCAAATGTGTTCCCTGATTTGGCTGTTTCTATTAATGAAATAGTAACATAATTAATTGGTAATTAGGATGCCTTAGAGGTCTGTTTCCCTTTGAATCAACCACTAGAGAAAATATGACTCTTAATAAAGTTCCAGCATATTCCTCAACAAAAGCAAAATGCATGCAAAAAATTGGGGACATTGCTGTGAGTTGGATTAGTTGAGAACTTGTGTGGTTGGGGGAACCAGTTTACTTAAGTAGTGCATCATGGGAGTATTCTATAGTCCTGTTCTTCCTAGACTAGTTTTGGTCAATTAACTGTGACTTTTCTTGTCACAGAGAAAGGACACAAACTATAACTCTGTGTAACAGATCTTTATTGTGTCCTCTGTGTATTTTTCTTCGGGAGTGACTATTTTTAGAACTCTTCCTGGGGGGTTGCATGCTCAATGTCTTTAAGATTAAACTTTTCTCGGCTGTGTTTTGCAGGAGAAGCTGTGCCTGAAGATGAACAGATCAGTGCTAAGGACCAGAAGAACCTGGAGCCTTGTGATAATACTCCCATCATAGACAATATTGCACCTGTTGTTGCTGGCATCTCTACAGAGGAGAAGGAGAAGTACGATGAGGAGATCTCCAGTCTGTACAGACAACTGGATGATAAGGTCAGTAGTTAGAGATCTATAGTCCTTGCTCTGGTACAAAGAATAGAGATGGCAGGGCACAGACAGTGTCATGCCCCATGGAGCTGATATAGGGCTACAGACTGTCATTTCGTGTCCGTCTTCCTAATCCCTAACCTAGCTTTTGATTGGGCAGATTGAAGGAGCTTGATTGGTGTGGAATGGAAACTTTCATGGGAATTTAATTAGAAGAGTAGGGTGTTGGCCTAGAGAGACAGGCTGGTGCTATTTAGAATCTTCACTTCTAGAAATTGGACTTGGCTGATTGCTGCATGACAGTGGAGTATGTGAGTGTGTGCGTTCTTTGTTTAAGTCTTTCTTCTATTCTTCTCTGGGCATATCCCTCATCTCTTGAAAACTCCCAACAGTAGCCTCAGCTAGGTCCAAGTGTACTGACTCTCAAACTCAAGTGTGTACTTTAATCATGTAGCTCTAAGGCCCTGGGATGAGGAACCAATAGTGGTGTGGTCTGATGTCTTCCCCTCACCACTGAAGCTCTTTTCAGGGGCATACTCTTGAAAGAAGTAGTTTTAGCATGCGAACTAGGAATGTCCGATTTTATGACAAGCTTTTGGTACTCAAATAGTCATGTAAATGCACAAGTCAGAATAGGGGAAAAAAGACCTTGGAGGACAATGTAGCATCCATCCCTAGTAAAGATTGGATTAGGAATCCCAGAGGCATAGGAAATTAAACTGATGTTTCACGTGATCTTGGCATATTGCCCTTGGAATATTCTAAATCCTTTCAGTTCATTTCATCAAGGTTGCTGATATTTTTAGTCTGATTTAATCTTTTCTACTATGGTTCAGCTCAGAGTGCTTGGGGACACCTCTGGTTTGGATGAAAAATCCTTGTTATGTTAACGTTGCCATTAATCTTACAAGCCTTTCTCTTTGGGGTAGAGCCCAGCGTCTGGTATCACCTTTACACGCTGAATGGGATTGGTTGCCTTAAGGAAGTTAGTTCTGCTTGTTTGTGACTCTGGGAGTTTGCATTATAACCACAGCCTTGAACTGGGGTCACTGTACCCTTCTGAAAACACATTTAATAAAATATTCACACCCATGAGAGCTGTTACTTGCCCTTTAGGCCCTATGTACTGTTAACTTCCATTTCTACCCATGTATTTTACACAAAGCCTCAAAGAGAAAATGGAAATCGATAGTAAGTTAACAGTATATGCAATTTCTTGAGTTCTCAAAAGAGCTGCTAGTGTTTAAACAGTAAGTTTAGACCATGCATTTTTTTTTTTTTCTGATTTTTAGAATTCATATTTTTGTTTTTGGTAATCACAGAGAAGTCATACAGAATTCTGGGTGAGGGGTGAGAATCTGATTCTATACTCTGTTTTCTATGAATAGATGCCTACCGTGGTTGGAACTGGGATTACAGCACAGGAGCTTTCATTGATCTGAGAGAGACTTTAGATAGTCTCGAAGCCAGCTTCCGAAATGTGGTGATGAGGACTAAGCTCAGAGAGATGAAATGCATTCAGCTGGTAGCTGGAGAGCTGGCTCTGGAATCTCTCTCCTGATGGCCAGCCAAGGGCTTTTTCTGTTGTGTCATTTTCCTGTAGCATATGCCTTGAAAACCCTGTAAAGCATACAGTTTGAGGTCAGCATTTGTGGTCCATCACAGGGTGATGGTGAGAGATGTGGGAGAGAACTGAACCCCAGAGCCTCAGCCTTAGTGGGTAGCAAGGCTGGTAGTTTGCTCTTAGTATCTCTGCTCATGGACTGCTTGATTACCTCTTGTCAGCTGACATTCTTATATCTTTTTCTCAAAGGTTCTGGAAGGTATTTCCATGCTTCTGATGATGTAGTTGGTTTGATACTTTGTGAATACATGGGTCAGGACATGGCATCTGTGTTAGTCTGTTTCTGTTGCTTATAATAAAATACCTGGAACTGGATAATTTTGTAAGAAAACAAAATGTATTGCTTATAGTTTCAAAAGCTGGGAAGTCCAAAGTCTGGGGAACACATCTAGTGAGGATCTTCTTTGGTCGTGGCTTTACAGCAATGCAGGGGTCTCACATGGCAGAATGTCGGAGCAGAAAGAGAGCTAACTCCTCCCTCCTCTTTTTAAAGCCCTCAGAGCCACACCCATGACCAGCATTAAACCATTAACTTATTAATCCATTTACTAAGGCATGGTCCTCTTAATCTAATCACCTCTTCAAGGCCCCACCTCTTAATTACCATAATAAGATTTCCTACCTTCTTAACACTGTCACAGCGGGGATTAAGTTTCTAATACATGGACTTTGGCAGACACAATCCAATCCAATGCGGCGTCTTCATAGTACTGAATGGTAGAACTGAGAGACCAGTGTGGTTATGTGACTTATCCAAGTTTACATCCCTCATGGGTGGCAGAGCTGGAATGAGGATATGTGTCTTCTGACTTCCAGTCTGGTGCTCATCCCATTGTGGCCTTAGCCCTGTAAGTGAAGAGCTGGTTAACCCCAATGACCAGGGTATGGTGGGAGAGAGACTATAAGGTTCCTCCCAGCTGCCCCTTCTGTCCCTCTGTGCTGCCCCTTCAGGGGTCTCCTGAGGCAGTGCTGGGTGATGGAAAAGCCTGCTCTGAGGCGCCACACCAGTGATTTCATAATACTGAGACCTGGCTGATGCCCTACCATGCTGCAGATGCTTTTCTCATTTGTAACATGGCTCAGAACTGTCAAAAAAAACTTTGAAAGGTTTCAATGGGGATTAAGCTTTGTAGTACACAGCAGGTGCGCACAAAGCATTAGTTCCCTTCTTTCTCTTCAGTCTTCTTCCTCCTGGGTTGTGTTTGCTTGAGGAAGAAGCCACATCATGTAGGTATTGAGGGGGTGGTATGTCAAGG
The DNA here is from genome assembly GCF_000696425.1 of Galeopterus variegatus. Taxonomy (NCBI): domain Eukaryota; kingdom Metazoa; phylum Chordata; class Mammalia; order Dermoptera; family Cynocephalidae; genus Galeopterus; species Galeopterus variegatus. The sequence goes on along the minus strand of NW_007729057.1, from coordinate 107,202 downwards.
CAGGGGAAGGGATGGTGGATCCCCGATGTTGAACTCCTTGGGTCTTTTTATGTTAATTTATTTAATATTTATGTGCTGAGGAGCATAAACACAGAATTGTTCCTGGTAACCAATATGCTAAATTTATAAAGTAGAAAAGAAAATATGTCCTATAATATAGTCTCCTAGTTGTAGAAGTACCATTTTTTTTTTTAGTTTTCACTCTGGTGTAATTTCCTTAATTTCTCTTGCCAGAAATATGATTTGGGAAGGAAAGGCATGAGCATTTTGTGGAACTATTAAAGAAACATTGGTGTGAAAAGTTCAGTAGGAACAGAATCTCTCTGAGCAGAGAAGTGAAGCCAAAAGATGTTCTACACAAAGGAAAAGGAGATGCAGATCCTGTACTATTGATTTTATAATGTTATTGCTCCATGGAAAGCATTAGTTTGTGATACTGGGTTAACCTGATTCAAATGTGTACGTAGACACCACCAAACAGGCTGGGGAATATCCTATGGAAAACTGAGGTTCTGTGACCCAGACTCTTAAGTTTACTCCTCTTTCCTCCCCTCTGGAAAAGGCAGAAAGCATATTAATTTTTTTAATGGGCTGCTGATGAAAACATGTAGGCAGGACCTGGCATGAAAAGGGACCCAATAGTACTGAAATGAGTCTGGATCTGTTTGGGATTTAGACCCTAGAAATGTCATCAAATAGGATTTTCTCCTATTTCTAAGGGACAGGCAAATGTGAAGCCAGGTTATTGTTCTTCATAGGCTATGCTTAAAATTTCATTTGAAATGAAAACATTTCAGCGAAGACAGAGTCTCTTGTGCAGTTCGGTGCCACCCGCTGCTCCTCCTGCGTGGGCGGGGGGAATGGGGGGTGTTGAGGGAGAGGCGGAGAGAGGCAGGCAATGTCCTTGCTTTTGTGGCAGCAACACCTAGTGGCAGAAAAGGTGAAGAGAGTGAATTCTCCTCTGCCACTTCAATGAGAGCTCAGAAAGCAAACATTAATGTTTCTGCATCCCCAGCTGTCACGAAAGTTTTTTGAATTGGTAAGAAAATTAACTCTCAATCAAGAGGGAGGTGTGTTATTGCCAAAGATTAATTCTCCAGTAAATGTTTTCCCAACCTGTGTTAAGAGGTTTGAAAGGGAAATATTTGTCTTTCTTCCCTATCATGTGACAGCATTCCTGGCCATTGATGTGTTTGACAAGATTTGAGACATTAATATATTACAATGAAGATGTTTGAAATTTACTTCCTTATTTTTGGAATTATGAATTCACTGTTAACATCTTGGAAGGGTTGTCTCCAAAATCTCTTTCAGATCCCATACTCTAGATCTCTGATTTCTAGATGAGCAAGAATTGGGTTGTATCTGTAGGATATTACAGTTCCCAGAATATTCAGATGTTTCATTTGCTGGGAAAGGGGAATGAGGAGGTATTTTAACCAAACAAGACCCCAGAACTAGTCTTCTTCTGTGAAGGAACACCACACCGTCCCCTCCATCTTATTAGCAAGCTTATGGCTGGCATCTTGGAACTATGTGTTGTCGGGAAACCAGGATATCAAAAATGACATAACTAACCAAAAAAAATTAAACATGATGTTTTGTTTCAGGATGATGAAATTAACCAGCAGAGCCAGCTGGCTGAAAAGCTAAAGCAACAGATGTTGGATCAGGATGAGGTAAAGAAAGCAATAAATTTTTTTTTTGCAAAGTTCTTTTATTACTCTTTGATGTCGATTTTGTTCCAGAAATTTAATTTGCAAAGAATTTTTTCAAAATCACTGAATCATGTGGAAATTTCTTGGTAGATTTTCTTTCAATTCCTGTTAAAAGCTGATTTTCACTGAATTTAGAAAGTTAAGTGTCTGACTTCGTAGAGCTCTGGGGTTTTGAGAGTGAGTAGCTGGTTGCCACACTTAGTCCTTGAAAAGCAGAGACATTTGTCTTGGAAGGTGGGCAAGGATGATTCTACCTCCACGTACCCGGCACTACTGTGTCTGCAGTTTTAGCCTGTTTCATCTTTGCAAATCAGCCGGCTCACGTCTTTGATACAGAACGTGTTCTCTTGCTGTCCTGTAGGGAAAAAAACAAAAACAAAAACAAAAAGAAAGTAAAGGAGGGGAGAGCAGAGAGGAAAGGGACCCCAGTGCTGCATTAGCATATATTTGATACACTAAAAAGCAAGGAAATTGTTTTCAGCCTCTCCCTGATGGCATTCAGTAGTCCAATAAATGTCTTTATTGTACTGTGTTTTGCCAAATATTTTACAAACGAGAATGTAAACAAAGGACAGACAGCCAATCTATCAAACATAGATGATTAGTAATCCGCTTGCCGAGGACTAAGTAGTTTTCTCTTCTGTACTTTAAGGTGACTTCTGCTTCATTGCTAAAGTACCGTCGGTTGGATCATACGATGCAACAATAGCAGGTGGCTTGGATTAGTCCCAGCCCTCCGTAGACAGAACTGTCTCTGTAACCATTTCTTTCCTCTTCCTCTCTGTTCCCCTCCATCTCTCCAGGGCAATGGTTATGCCCCTGCTCAAACACGTCCCTTGGTAGGGAGATAATCTATGGCTTTGCAATCAGATGAACTATGTTTATTTGATGTCTATCTTAACTATAGTTGAGGTCTTCCATTTGCTTAGTGTTTCCGGCCCTCTTCCCCCTCTTCTATTCCATTCCTGTGCATCGCCATTGGTACAGATGCCTGACATAAACTTTCCTTTTTTGTTGCATTTAAAACTCTTTTAATATTTTTCTTTTTCTATACTATCAAGGCAATTATCTGTTCATTACAGGAAAATCAGAAAATAGAATGGAAACAAAGGTAACGAAAGCATCCACAAGCTCAGGCATTCACTTTTAACTAGGGTTAATGTTTGGGGTATACCCTTCTATACATTCATAATGACTATTAAGAAAAAGTGACTGACTGTCCTTATATACTGTTTTAGTTGACTCTGAAATCAACCTGTTTACATTGAGAAATCACGATAATATTTAGAAAGCTATATAAGTATTTCAATAGACCTTGGAAATAATTCTTCCATCCTTTGTTTAATGTGTGGAATAGCCAACCAACTACAAAATGCAGTTATTTTTGATGTGCAATTCATTCTTTGGGTTAAGCCTATACAGCTTTAAACTAAAAAGAAAAGAAAAAGAAACAGATTTTTGAAATAATAACATGTGTTTTTTTAAAATTTAGCATCTGGACCATAAAATAGGGTTTCCGTCATCCTAAGCTTTTCCAACTTGTTTTCTTGTATCTGGTTTTTAAATTACTTTATTTTGGATAGAACATACAACATAAACATTTGATCGTTAGATTCATCAGTTCTCTTGCCATCTCATTTCCCCCAGCTTTTAGCTTCCACGAGAAGAGACTATGAAAAGATACAGGAAGAGCTGACACGTCTCCAGATTGAAAATGAGGCAGCCAAAGATGAGGTGAAAGAAGTTCTCCAGGCCCTGGAGGAGCTGGCTGTCAATTATGACCAGAAGTCACAGGAAGTGGAGGACAAGACCAGGGCCAATGAGCAGCTGACAGATGAGCTGGCCCAGAAAACGGTTGGAGCATTTGTGTCTATGGGGTGGGACTTCCTCGGCTGCCATTTCTGTGTTTATTGATGTTTGTGGACAGACACTGTACAGGAAAGCAGTTGGCTGAGTGGTTATTCAGTGTTATTCAGTGTTATATAGTTATTCAGACGAATTCTCTGAGGTGCTCCAACAATTGAGATACTTTGTGGAAGTGACGTTTGTCCGCTTATCCTGGAATTGCATGTCACAACTATTTTATATCTGGGGAATTTATAACATTAACAGGGACGTATGTGGGAATAGTCAAAAGAGTGCAGACTTTGGAGCCAGAAAAATCCTAGTTGAAAATTTGGCTTCACAACTCTTAGGCCTTAGTCAAGACATTTAAACTTCTTGAGTATTCATTCCCTTATCTGTACAAATGGTGATAATAATGTGCTCCATGCATGGTGTGAGGATTAGTGACAGTTCTTGTAAAAGTCTTAGCACCAACCTGTGCATATACTGCAATATCAATAAATAAATCCCATAGTGTTGTTATTAACAGGGAGGAGTGGGAGACCCATAGAAGGTATGGACTTCATTCTTTTTTTTATACCCTCCTGAATGAAATCCATTTCCTCCTCTTAGCTTCTTGTCCTAGCTGTTACTTTCAGGAGCCCAGTGCTAAGCTGTCCTTGTTTGTTTGCTGTCCTGTTTTAAGCTAGTCCTTCTGGCTGCACATTTCCTCATTTTCAGAATCTGGCAGTGAGATATGCTGCAAGTTCTGCCCGGTGAGCCGGCAGCAGCAGGGCAGTGCCACTTGGCAGGGTAGCCGGTGGTGGAGTGTGTGCTCTTCTACTTGGAAAATGGGTGATGGAGAAGCTGAGTGGCTGTAACCTGCTGCCCTTGGCACCTCCACCCAGTGGCCGGGTATCATGGGCTTGTGCCCAGCCTGATTTGTGGAAAACATCCAGTCCTCCTGGGCAAAGAGTAGTAGCAGATGGTGCAGGAAAATGCTGATCTGCAGACCGTGGAGCTGATAGGAAATGCTTCTAACTCAATATACTCAACTGTGTGGAGGAAGACTTTTCTAATGGCTTCTCAAGAAGGGGACTACTGCTTCTGTGGGTTTTAAAAACAAGATGAAATAAGCAGTTGGCAATGCCAAATGAAACAAAACAAAACCAGCCCATTCAAAAGTCACTTAGGAAAGGAGGAGACAGATTTTCTCTGCTTAGTGTTTTATACAGAATTCTTTTAACTAGCCCTTGGTATTATTTGCTTCTCAAAACAATTAAACATTTTGTTCTTATTTTCTGTCAAATCAAAGTATTACTAGACCAGTTTAGAGTACTATTTTTAGTCAGTTGATTAAAAAATGCTCTAGTAAAATAGAAAAAATGCATATGAAAAAATTACATAAATGTCTTTGCATTAACCTCCACTGCCTTAGGTGTATGGAGATTGTTTCTTTGTTAGATGAGTTAATACCAAGACACCCAAAAATGGCCATTCTATTGATATTGAGAGTTAAGTTAGTTAAGAATATATACCTTTTGGTAATACACATGAAGGATGGAAAAGAAATGAGTTTTAAAGTTTGGCAAGAAAATAGAGCTTCTGTTATAAATTAAGAAGTTAATGGTTGAACTTAATTTTGAAAAAAGATGAATAGTGTTTAATTCAGTTTCACTGGGGAGATTAGGAGACTTTTTCTAACTTGTTTTCTAAACCCATTAATGTTTCTTTGAGCCATCTATTATTATGAAATTAGACGGGAGTTTGGAAGTGGCCCAGGGAGCAGGTGTGTTTGGGAGTAGAGGTGGGGACACTTGCAGGTATGTTTATACCCTGAACTAAAACAGGGGAGACTGAAACAGAACATCTGATGGGTAGGAAGATGTAATTAAATGTTATAAACCTAAGGCCTGATGAAATTAGATGGGAGTTTGGAAGTGGCCCAGGGAGCAGGTGTGTTTGGGAGTAGAGGTGGGGACACTTGCAGGTATGTTTATACCCTGAACTAAAACAGGGTAGACTGAAACAGAACATCTGATGGGTAGGAAGATGTAATTAAATGTTATAAACCTAAGGCCTCCTTTTTTGGCTCTATTTATTTTTAATAACTTGTTTCACTGACCTGAAAATTGTCACCTGATATGCAGACGTATAATATATTTGCCCATATGATATAACTTGTTGATACGGCCTGTTTGTTGATATGACCTGATATATTACATATCTTCTTATCAAAGAATGCAGTGCTATACTAGATATCTGCTTTAAAAGGACTCATGTTGAAATTATGAGAAATGGTAAAAGAACTCCATCCAACATGATGCTGTTATTTCTTGTAATGCGGTGTTTATGAAATTGATGAGCAACTCTTTATTTGTTGTTGAAATTTGTTTTTCAGACTACATTGACAACCACACAGAGAGAGCTGAGCCAGCTGCAAGAGCTTAGCAACCACCAGAAAAAGAGGGCTACCGAGATCCTGAATTTGCTGTTGAAGGATCTCGGAGAGATAGGTGGAATTATTGGCACAAACGATGTGAAGACTGTAAGCCAGCTCCTCCTTTATCTTCTCTACCTGCTGTTATCGTGTTGTGATTCTAGCATCTTCACTTTATTCTTTTAAGTGTTCAACTTTTAGCTCCGTGCTTTGAATCTTCCACATGCCGTATAATATTTGGGTGAATGAGAAAAGGACTGTCTGAATGATGAAGTGAATGATTGTTGGGAGGAGAAGGAGAAAAAAAATTGACCTTTCAAATCTAGGGAAGGTCTTCAGCTCCTGGCTGGCTTTATTTGTAAATTGGGTTATTTCTCTGCCTTATTTGCCATTGTCACAGAGATTTGGAATTGGATAGGTGAAGCAACAGTTCTAATCTCAAAATTGTGTTTCTCTTTTTCTATAAGAGCCCACTGGAGCAAAAATTCTCCCATCCAATCAGTATGAATTGATAAAGTTTTCAGCAGTTAGTAATAGGACTCTAACATTGGCTTAAGAAATAAAGCTACATTTAATTATTCAGAATGTGAATTGTGTTTCTCTTTTTCTATAAGAGCCCACTGGAGCAAAAATTCTCCCATCCAATCAGTATGAACTGATAAAGTTTTCAGCTGTTAGTAATAGGACTCTAACATTGGCTTAAGAAATAAAGCTACATTTAATTATTCAGAATGTGAGAAGTCTTGAATCTTGCTATGCAGGGTGTGATCTGCATCACCTGGGAGTTTACTGGAAATACAGACTCTGAGGCCCTTCCTCAAAACTACTGAATCAGAATCTGCATTTTAACAAGATTCTTCAGATGATTCTTATGGTTATTAAAGTTTGAGAAGCAAACTTTGGTTTGGTGCAGTGGTTCAACAACGTCAAGGACCCAGGCGTTTTCTCTTACTTTCTTTCTGCTATCCTAAGCCTGTTTCCTTTCATTTCCTCAGGATTTTGCCTCATGGTAGTAAATTAGCACCAGTTATCACATCGTCTCTCAACTTCTACATCCAAGACAGGATGAGCTAAAATGGCTGATTGCTCTCATCCAGGAGGGAAATATATCCCAGAAGTCCCCGACAGGNGTTAGTAATAGGACTCTAACATTGGCTTAAGAAATAAAGCTACATTTAATTATTCAGAATGTGAGAAGTCTTGAATCTTGCTATGCAGGGTGTGATCTGCATCACCTGGGAGTTTACTGGAAATACAGACTCTGAGGCCCTACCTCAAAACTACTGAATCAGAATCTGCATTTTAACAAGATTCTTCAGATGATTCTTATGGTTATTAAAGTTTGAGAAGCAAACTTTGGTTTGGTGCAGTGGTTCAACAACGTCAAGGACCCAGGCGTTTTCTCTTACTTTCTTTCTGCTATCCTCAGCCTGTTTCCTTTCATTTCCTCAGGATTTTGCCTCATGGTAGTAAATTAGCACCAGTTATCACATCGTCTCTCAACTTCTACATCCAAGACAGGATGAGCTAAAATGGCTGATTGCTCTCATCCAGGAGGGAAATATATCCCAGAAGTCCCCGACAGGCATACCCTTATACCTGGTTGGATGGAATTGGATCACATGACCACCCAAAAACTGCAGGGGAAGCTGGGAAAGCAAAGGGGACTAGGATTATTATAATTGGCTTAAGCCAATCAGGATTAATCCCCTGGGGTTGTACACATTGGTGCTCTTGATAGCAAGGAAGTAAGGGAGGTGGGAGAATGCGGGTGGTATAAAGTTGTCCAGAAGCTAAGAATAGAAGGGAAAGAGAATAAAAATGTTGCAGCTACGAACGATTGACAATTTGCCATAATATAGAGAGGCCATTGTTTTCATTAACCAGAAAAAGAGGTTATTTTAAAAAATAGCTTTATTGAAGTATAATTTACATAAATAAGCTACACATGTTTTGACAATTTGCCATAATATAGAGAGGCCATTGTTTTCATTAACCAGAAAAAGAGGTTATTTTTAAAAATAGCTTTATTGAAGTATAATTTACATAAATAAGCTACACATGTTTAAAGTGTACAGTTTGAGAAATGTTGACATATGTGTACACTCACGAAATGATCACCACCAGTAACAAATGAACGTATCCTCGATCTGCAGAAGTGTGTGGGGCTATTTCCGGTCTCTCTGTCTGTTCTGTTTCATTGATCTAATCATTACGCCACAATGTTTTGATTACCGTAGCTTTATAATAATACAGCACCGTGTACAGAGTAGTCATTGATAAATGCGTGTTGATTTTATCAAGTTGGCAAATGGTGTTATATTGCTTAAATTTGTCCTACCGAGCCCCTAATACCAAGTTCTTTGAGTTTAGCCATTTTACCTTTAAAGGCTGAATTCTACATCAATCTGCTTAGGAGCGACACTCAGGTTGTGAGTTGGAGTTGTTAAATACTGGAAAAGGCTCCCAAGATTAGGTTTCCATTTATAGACTATTTCTGGGAAACAGAAATAGTTTTCTGGATGATGTAACAGGTCTAGGCTTAGAGTATATGACCTCTTGTAAACTTAATCATTCTTTCATGGAACCTCTGTTATAACTGAATATTTCATGAATCCTTGTGAATGAATCTAATTTTAGCACAGATGTCTCAGGTACTGTAGGGTTAATCCTATTAAGCTCCAGTTTGGTGATTTTATGTTTGAGGATTTAATTTTTTGAACCATACATTGGTTTTAAGCAATAAAATTCTGACGTTGGGTGATTAAATGGCTCTCACAATATGAAGGTGGAGTTGATTTATGGGAAGTTGGCGCCTGCTGCTGATAACGATAAAGGAGAGCATTTTTATGCTGAGTTCTAAAACAGAGCTGATGAGAATGCTAATGAAATCAAAGAGTGTCTGGGTGCTTTGGCATTAAGAAAAAGAGTCTTTCCCTTTGGGAATCTAAAGTATGATTGAGATTATTTTTAAATACTCAGTTGGATGTTTTTAAGATTATTTTTGGATTCCACACATTGGATGCCCTAGTTCATTTCATTGATGTCTTTCACTTATAGATCATAATATTCTTAATCATTCTGTTTCTTCCCCTTATAATTCTGATTTAATCAGAATCACTAGGACGATATGAGCTAAAGGAGGAGTTTTATGACTTTGGGCAAGTTGCTATACTTCTCTGGGCTTCGTTTTCCTAATTTGTAAAATGACAAGATGAGCTCAGATACCATGACTTCTACATATATTTGTTAGATTTATCGTTATGGGAACAGGCACTTTTCTTACTGGTTATACTATCAATTGATATGGTAATTCTTTTGATAGGAAAACAAGCAGATCAAGGAAATCTGTTTCAGTGATTTTTGTGTTTTTGTTCCTCAAATCCTATTCAGTTCCCACAAGTTCTCTCCTGGTATAGGACTTCGGGGAAAAGATGTCTGCTGGAGTCTCCCTCAGTCCTTAGTTCCAAAATACGACAGATCTGAGCAACAGGAAACAAAAAAGCCCCCATATTTCCTCAGCTCAATCCTGTCTTGAAATATTTCCAGAGTTCAGGCATTATCTTCAGTTAACAAAACAAGGTGAGCCCAGTAAATGACAAGGTGAGCCTGGCGTTAAACCGGTCCAGGTTTATTAGTGAGCCTCCTCTCCCTTTATGTACCTGTGTCACTGGGCTTACGGAAAACAAAGATTTCCAGCAATCTAGCCACAAACTGAACAGGAAGATGAGGGAGAGTAAGTGAAATGGCTTGGTTTGGCTGCCTCATTTTCTTTTGACCCATGCTGACTTCTTTTAGTCCCATCCTGACTTTTAGACCTTAGAACGTGAACAGTCACTGTACTTACCTTTTACTTGGCATAGAAATGGCAGTAGTTCCTCCCCTTGCACAGCCACTGTGTTTTTGAGAGATGGGGCTGGGTGGAGGTGACTCCTCTTATAATCAGGTGGAAACGACCAGCCGCATCTTCCCATGTGATTTCTTGGTGGTGCGGTCTTTTCTCCTGGATTGGTCGTGTGTTTTTGAGAGATGGGGCTGGGTGGAGGTGACTCCTCTTATAATCAGGTGGAAACGACCGGCCGCATCTTCCCATGTGATTTCTTGGTGGTGCGGTCTTTTCTCCTGGATTGGTTATTGGTGCTGGATCACATGGTGTAGTATGTACTGCTGGAGGCATTGTCTGACCCTGGGAGCGTTAAGCAGCAAACTCTGACTATTCTTTTTGAAATAACAGTGTACTGGAATTACTGGAAACTTGTAAACATGAAACCACTAACTACATGAATTCTGCAGCGGTAAGAGATTTCATAGTTAAAAACCATTCGTTTGGGGTATTGCTTTTTTCCATCAAGCATGGACTCAAAATCTCCTTTTAGACGTCCTAGGATGAGAGTTGGCTTCAGAAGTTTCGGTCCGGTTTGGGGGAAGAAATGTCCAGCTGTTACTGTGGAGGAAGTCCATGGTTACATGTATATTTTTACTCTTCCCCAGCTTACATGTCATCTGGGCACAGAAGACACCTAGGATGAGAGTTGGCTTCAGAAGTTTCGGTCCGGTTTGGGGGAAGAAATGTCCAGCTGTCACTGTGGAGGAAGTCCATGGTTACATGTATATTTTTACTCTTCCCCAGTTTACATGTCATCTGGGCACAGAAGACAAAGTTTTGTGCTCTGACAGAGCTGCAGGAGAGGGGCTTGTTCTCTTCCCAAGGTACCCCAGCTGTAGGTTCAGCAGCGCTTTCCTTCCAGGAGCTGGTGCTGGTGTAGGCTGTGAATTCCATATGCAAGAGATGTGCCTTCCTTTATCTTTCCATAGAATCTGGATGATATATGGGATATACCTGGTCAGGTGTAGGGAGGTGTTTCTCATCCCTCTTTCATGTTGGACCAATGATAAAGCTTTTCTGACCCAATACGAGGTACTTCAAAAAGCTTGTGGAAAAATGGAATTGAAAGATAATATGAATCTTCCCATGAACCTTTGAAGATCCCTCATATGTCCATGCTGTTGGGTTATAAAAAGAATGTGACGAGGAGTGGTGGTGGTGGGCAAACCATTAACAGTCAGAAATGTAGCTGGCTTAGCAAGGACCTCCATTAAGGCAGTCAAAAATTGATACTTGTTGAAATTCTTGCTGTTAACATAGATTCTGCATTGTGTTGATTGACGCTGGAGTCATTTAATAAATACTGTTGTTGAATTTAGAGGCAGGTTCACACCAAGTTACAGGCACTCAACGTCCAGTACTTTGTATTTGCTACCAATTTTCAAGGCTGATACCTTGTTCCAATCTCTCAGCTCTCAAATGTTTACTGAAAAAAATAGTTATATGACAATAGCTGTAATGACAAATGTGGGCAGTTAGAGTGTACTGTGGAGCATCAAAAAACCATGGTTGGAGTCATCGTCTTAGGACCAATTGAATCCCGTGTTCTCGGGCTGGATTCTGGACAGCGCTCTCTGTTTTCTCCTAGGTGCTAGGCTGCCCTCTGGTGGTTAAACAAAATACACGCAGCGTTACTTCCTCATCTGGTCAATTACCCTTCAAGACCATGTTTACCTCTCAGCAGATGGGATTCTGTCCCAAGTATCTTGCTTCAATTTTTGTTTTTACTAGAACTCTGAAACTTAGAAACCAAACATAGATCATGCAGGAATGCTGGCTGTCAGAATGTTCTCTTCCAAAGGTGGATTTAGACTGTTGTTCTCAGATGATCTTAAATAATGAGCTAGATTGCTGTCTATTTGGAAGGGGCAGGTGTGAGAGGCAAGGAAAAATAGATTGGTAGTGATTAAAAAGTCATGAGAGGAGGGAGACCTTTATTAAGAGGGGCCTTTGGTAATGAATGATACATTCTTATTCATTAGATTTTCCATTTTATTGAGGAGTATATAGAGAGTCCTTTTTATTTCAGTTCTTCCTTATAGAAACATGTTCAAGGCATTAGACTACTTCTCTACCTGAATCAGCAATCTATAGATAATATAACTGAAATTTTGATATGAGTTTCTGTAAGGATTCAGGGTCACCTTTAGGAACATTGGGACTGACTGCTGTTATAGAGATGTAAGGTGTAAGACGTTGAATGGAATACCTCTTAGAAGTTATCTCCTTTTTAAAATCATCAGTGTTTTTCTTCTTTTGATGTCATCTCGTTTACCCTAAAAATCAGTTATAATTAAAAACCTGGTTAATTGAGGATTATATTTAATAGAGATTTTCCTTTGAAAGTTTCACTTGAGGTTTCAGAGAACTTGGAGTTGAATGTATAGTACTTTTCAGAGAATATTTTTGTCTTGCTCTGTGATTAGGGATTCTTAACCAGAAGTCTGTGGACATCTTAAGTTTCCATGGACAGGTTTCAGGGGCTCCACGAGCCTCTGGAAATCACAGGCAATGTTTGAGTGTGTTCCCTCCTGTGCTCAGTTGGCAGATGTGAATGGAGTCATTGAAGAGGAGTTCACTATGGCCCGCCTGTACATCAGCAAGATGAAGTCAGAGGTCAAGTCCCTGGTGAACCGCAGCAAACAGCTGGAGAGTGCCCAGATGGACTCCAACAGGAAGATGAATGCCAGCGAGCGGGAGCTGGCAGCCTGCCAGCTGCTCATCTCCCAGGTGAGCGACTTTTCTCGTCATTTCACACCCTTGTCCTCTTGAGATCCGTTCCCTCCATGCCCTTCCTGGTGCTGATGGTGTGGAACAAGGAGAGTTGACTGACTTTGCTTTACATAAGCATGGCTTCCCCAGGCAATGACAGCCCAGGTTTATTCTTAAGGCTAGATTTTGCTGTGTGAATTCTCTTAAGTATCTTCCCTTTTCAAAGGATCTATCTGTCTACAGATGGATAAATAGATAGATAGGGATATGTAATGAATGGACAAGATCGAGTGGAATCTTTAAAACTCCTATCAGCTAAGACAGTATTCCTGCATCTTTTAATCTCTACCACAGGTCCAATTTAATCTGGAAAATTGGGAACTACTGCTACTACTATTACTATTAGTAGTATTACTAATAGTAGTAGCAGATAACATTTTATTTAGTGTTTACTCTGAGGCACACACTGTGCTATGGCACTTTACATGCATTTTCTCACTTGATCTTAAGAAAAAGTCCTGGTAGGCAGATTTTATTATTGTATCTCTTTTTCAGGTAAGGAAACTGAGACTTCGATGAAATATATTGTCTAAACACATACAGACAGTGAATAGTAGAGCTGGGACTTAAACCAAAGTGTGTGTGAATCCAAAGCCCATGTCTTCAGGGGCTTTTCAAGCCCAAGGGCACAATTCATTTGCTGAATGAGTAAGGCTGCTCTTCTTCCCTTTGAAATGGCATTTTCATTTTTGTAAGGTTGTTTCAAAAACAGTAACCCAGTTTCTGGGCTGCCACTGGTATCCGAGTGTGGTGTTTGGGTTTGAGGTTTCTGTGAGTGGTCCAGTTGTGTGCTGCTCACTGCCTTATGCCAGACATAAAGCAGCCAAAGTCATTTGGAGGAAACAGATACCAACAAGGATTGGTGTGTCAAATCATACGAGAGACAGACAAAAACGTACTTCGTTCTGGTATGCTTTTAAGCATAATAATATGTAATCATAGAAACATCTTCAACCTCCTTGTCTAAGATGGATCCACAAAGTTCCATTTTATAACTAACATAATAAGCAAAAATATATTGCAGAGATTATTCAATGCCGGTGTGTGATAGTGAAATTGATACATTCATACATTGTCAGTAAAAGTATAATTTGGTTAGTCCTTTTGAAAAACACCTTGAAAATCCAAAACCATCAAAATGTAAGTATATTTTGGTCTTGTAATTTCACTTATAGTATGTTTCATAGGTAGTGAAAATGAAAATTTTTTTATTTCATATGGTATTAACATTTCCTGATTAAAAATATTAAAAGCTTATATGCAAAGTGTTGAGTGCAGTGTTATTTTATATTATAATAAAAGTAAATTGATAGAATAATACCATAAAGTTACATGGAAGAATATTATGCAGCTCTTATAAAAAGTCTATAAAACCTAGCTATTTGGAAAGTATAATTATATAAAGTTAAGCGAAAATGAAAATGCTGAGTTGTATCTATTGCTGTGCTTTGCAACTTTGTAAAAATGCATTCCTATAGATAAGACCAGGAACATAAGGGGGAAATAGTTGATAAATTAGAAGTGGTTTACGGGTGAAATTTATACAACTTTTCCTGGATTTTCTTTATATCTTTATAATTTATAATCTTTATAATTATATATTTATCATTTATAAAAAGACATTTTTATAATTTATACAAATCGAGGCAAAAAACGATAAACTTTAGGGAACAGTGCACCTACAGTGTGAGTTCTAGATCACCTGTGAGACCAACACCACATGCTTTGGGCAGTCCTGTCCCAACAGCCGGAGGCTAAGGCCAGGGTACAGAGGCCCTGCAGCCTACAGCCACCAACTACTCTTTCTAGCCAGACATACCGGGTCCATGTCCAAGTCCCTTCTGCACCCTCTGTGAACTGACGGAACCAATGGGCTGTGTCAATTGTAATCTGTGTAAATAGGTGGGGAAGAAACAGTGCTGGGCCTGGGTGTGGACTCAGGCCTTTAGAATAGGGAGTTTCTAGGTCCTGAGTACTCAGAGTGTGGTCTAGAAAGGGATGTGGGTTCAGGTGGGCATGCTCCCTAGGCCTATGAATTCTTTGCTCAGTGGAGTGGGGTGCTGCCAGAGAGGGCCCAAATGGGGTGCTCTAAAGTGTGGGGCCCAGGACTGGAGCCCCCAGTGCCCAGGTCTCAGAGTGACACTGACTTTGAATATGAGAGGAGTCAAGAATATTAGGATATTTGGGGGTTAAAGAATACCTGTGATAGAAATTTCTTCCTACAGCAGCGACAAGCACAATTTTCCATTAGGTGTCATTTTGCACTCTGCTACAATCTACTCAAAGCAAGAGATTTAGTCATCATTTCCTGGGGTTCAAAAGTAACAGAAACCTTGGCTCTTTATTTTCTGACTTGATCTGAGGAATCTGACAAAATATTTCCAGCTAAAATGCTATCTTCTTTGTTTACACTCATCCTCTTCACCAAAAGCTATGCTTATAAAATGACTGCTCCCACTGAGTTGCAGTTCCCCAAGAAATTATTCGTTATAGTTGAGTCTCCAGGGTCTTCTGCCTGAATGTGAGCTCCCCAGATCTGGAGTGGGGAGTGTTCTGCATATTTTCATCTGCCTAGAAGTCTCTGCTGTTCCTGTTTAGCCAACAAATTCCCATTTATTCATTCATTCCACTGATATAATTTATTAAGCACCTACTTTCTGTCCACATGGAGCTAACAAGGAAAAAATAGACAAGACAAATCATGTAGAAGTTGGGTGCTGTAAGAGAATGTTGGGGTCTCAGTGATAGACGCTAGCCAGGACACTGTGTTGGGGGGGTGGGCAGTGCGATGGTCGGGGGTGAAGGGAGCTTCCCAGGGAGAGGAAAATGTAAAATGCAAAGTCCTTGAGACAGGAATTGGTGTGTTTAAGGGACAGAAAAGGAAATGACTTAGTGTTTGAGTTGCAAAGACAGAATCCAGAGGCACATGTTCAAAGAACAAGACCGTCAGCCCTGCACATTTCCCCAGCCCCTTCCTCTCCAGCACACTTTCCTATGAGGATAGAAAGCTTGGGCTTTGGGATCTCACATTAAGTGGATGGTGGGGAGGGTGTAGCATGAGCAGTATGTGGGAAATGAGCAGAGAAGCACATGGAAGAATCAGAGGACTGTCTTGGTCCATGATTCCGAATCCTGAGCAAAGAGCAAACTATGTACCATTTGGTGTTGGTGCTCAGAAAAGGAACACAGGAACTCTTCCTCTGTTGTGTTGTCACATTGTCCCATCAGAGTGTCCCAGGCAAGCCTGGATGACCACATGTGGGAAATGAGCAGAGAAGCACATGGAAGAATCAGAGGACTGTCTTGGTCCATGATTCCAAATCCTGAGCAAAGAGCAAACTATGTACCATTTGGTGTTGGTGCTCAGAAAAGGAACACAGGAACTCCTCCTCTGTTGTGTTGTCACATTGTCCCATCAGAGTGTCCCAGGCAAGCCTGGATGACCACGTGCTAGTCATTTACTCTTCCTTTTGCTCATTTGCTTGCTGAAAGCATGAAGCCAAGATCAAATCCTTGACAGACTACATGCAGAACATGGAACAGAAGAGGAGGCAGCTGGAGGAGTCCCAGGACTCACTCAGTGAAGAGCTGGCCAAGCTCCGGGCCCAAGGTGAGACTGATTACTTTGCACTTTGCAGGTGTCAAGCACTTGACCTAAATCAGACAGTCTCTAGTTGGCTGGAGTCATGATGTATAGTTTGCTCAATTAAAGCATTTCTAGGTCTACTGAAAACAATGGCATAACTGAAAAAAAAAAAAAAGAGAGAAATTTCTAGAAGACTGCCCCCACCCTGAATCTGCCCTTCTTCCAATTTTCCCTCAGTTCACCCAGCTGCCCAAGTCAGAATCCTCCCTCCCACCCCCACCACCTACCTCTGTCAATCACCAAGGCCTGTCCCTTCGACCTGCCAGATGCCCCTCTAGTTCTGCTCACTTCTGTCTTCACTGCCACTGTCCAGGTTAATTAAGGATCATGTCTACATCCATCTACCGAGGTGCCAGTCTGCCCTGGACTGTGCTACATCCCAAGGGATGTTACTAAAATTCAGATTCTATCTGGTATCCAACCCCATGCCTCTAACCCTTCCCTGGCATCTCGTTGCCTGAACTTGTACCATGGCTTACTGGCACCATCTGCCCTTCAACAAGCACTTCCCTTTGCCAGGCAATCTCTGACCTTCTTTGCTTAGGGATGTGCATGACACATAGGAAGCAATAAATATGAATAAGTAGAAGCAGACATTCAAGAGAGGTGACCAGAAATGCAAAAACTAGGACAGGATTAAGAATGTATGCATCATGCTATGTGAAACCAGAAAACACGTGGTGGGTTGCAATGAAAATTGTCCTTTTGGAAAACAATTTGAAAATACATATTAAACGGGCCGGCCCGGTGGCGCACTGCTATAGTGCGCCGCTTGGGAAGTGCGGCGGCGCTCCCGCCGAGGGTTCGGATCCCACATACAGACCGGTTCCCGCTCACTGGCTGAGCGAGGCGCGGGAGCAACACTGAGGGCTGCGATCCCGTTGCCGGTCCCGGTCCGGTACGGGGGCAACACTGAGGGTTGCGATCCATTGCCGGACACGGAAAAAGACAAAAAAAAAAAAAAAGAAAATACATATTAATAATTGTAACTTTTTTTCATACCTTTGATCCTTAAATCTCAAATAGTCATTGCAGAATTTTTGATCAGCAAAAACAAAAAAAGAAAAAGTAGAAAGCCACTTAAATGTCTAACAGTTAAATACTACGGTACATTGTTTGATAGAACATTTTTTTCACATTGGAGATGAAATACATGAAGGTGTGCAGCAATGCTTATGATACATTGTTAGATTAATAATGACGATACGTAGTTTTATCTTTACTGTGGTTATAACTATGAAAAATGAATGTATGCTTGTGTTCCTAGAAGTTAATATTTAAAATAAAAATGGTTTTGATAGGGTAGTAGGGTTGGCAATGATGCTATCCTTTTTTATTTTCTTTATTGTTGTTGTACAGTTATTTGCTCATTAAATACATTTTATTTTAGATGGCAAAGCAAATTTAAAAAAGAACATACCACCCTGCTATAACCTTATCACATTTTCTTTATGCGATGATGAATGAAGGTTAGAAATAGAATGTGCCATCAAAAACTGGACGCAGAAAGGAATTTTTCCCTCTTGTACATGATTTTTGCAGTGGTAGAAGTACAGTGGAACAGACTAGAGAGAAATAAGGAATTGCTCCCCCTGCCCCCACCCCACTTCCCCAGGTTGGGCTGCCCTTCACACCATGTGCCCAGGGAGCTCCAGGGACCGACAATACGAGGAGACAGGAGGGTCATGCAGCCCCGCCCCAAATAGGGGGCCTTCCTGTTTCATCTCGAAAGGGTTATGTTACATTTCTATTTCCCTTGTTCTCATCCTTCGGTTATGTTTTCCTGTTCCAGAGTCTTAGAGAATGAACAGCTTGCCCAGGGGAGGTAAATTAGCTTTTTCTGGAACTCCAGCAGTGGCATGAATCCAGATGTCACCCGACAGTCACAGCTTGCTTTATAATCTTCAAAGCATGTCTATGTACATGACCTGAGGAGTCTCTCAGAGGCCAGGAGGGAGACAAGTCCTCCACGGTGGGAGGTGCTTTAGAGCCAGGTTTCAGTTCTAGGGCAGCCTGCTCACAGTCAGCACACCCCAGCCCCATTGCCACTCTTCCCTGGGGGCTCTGATCCAGATGACTTAAGAAATGGTGCAGGAGTTCTTCACTGGAGGTCTGTTTCTTTATGTTCTGGTTGTAATTGGTGATAGAAGCTGATGTTTCACTCTATGGCCATTTCTCTTGTTTTTTATTTTTGCTTTTGGGTATGAGTCCTGCCAATTAAATGTTAAATTGTCATTTAAAATTCAAAACAGAAAAAATGCATGAAGTCAGCTTCCAGGACAAGGAAAAGGAACACCTGACGCGCCTGCAGGATGCTGAGGAAATGAAGGTGTGTACGGCCGCCCCTGCCACCGAGCCTGGTGTGCCTCTGATGCGTTTGAACTAGATTTTGTTGCTGTTCTAGGAAAACCTGTCACTTTCAGACATGTGCAGGCAGCGTAGGAAGGAGAGGGAGGGACCCTTGCTGGGCACTCAGCTGTTCTGAGTATGGCCTGGCTTGGAAGTGAGGTGACCACGGAACGTCCAGAAGCCCTGAGACGTCCGTGGATGGTGGTTATGTCACGTTAATACCTTTGTCTTCCCTGTTCCTGAGGAAGAGAGAAAGGGCAGCACCCCAGTGACTGCGTGGGCCACTTTGTCGGGGTTAACTTCTGAAGAAACGTCCACCCTTCCTTTCAATAGAAGGAAACCTCTCTCTTCAACCTTTGTGAAAAACACTCCAAATTTGACTTTCCATCTTAAACATAGAAATCTTTATTTTGGTCACATTTCGAACAGTAAAGGAAAATACAGGAAAAATGATTGGCAAATAAGACTCTTAAGTGAATAAAATGAGATATGAGAAGATGTAGAATTTTTATTAGTTTTAGGCAAACTGTGAGCCTCACCGAGCAAAAGCCCGTGTTAAAGCCATGCCCACGCGTGACCCTGCTCCAGCCACAGAACACAATCATGCCTCTCCTGGACAGCGGCTCTTCTGTTTTCAGAATACTTTGGTGGAAAGGTCTCCTTTGAACATCACCATAACCTGTGTAGTGGGCAGGGTGGGGGCTGTTATCTCAATTTTACAGGTGAGGAAGTGCCACTCACAGAGGGTACTTGGCTTGTCTGAGGTCACCCGGGTAGTAAGAGGACCGTGTCCTCTGACTGACCTGGCTAGAGAAGCCTTGTAGCTCAGGTGAGCTTAGAAGGTCAAGGGGAAACTTTAATTAATTAGAGGACTAATTTGCTGCCAGGGCTCACTCAGTTTTATAACAGTCCTTGGGTTTTGTTGTTCCAGTAAAGCCAGGTTGGGTTATGGGGGCACAAGAGCCAGAAATACTCCCAGTTTTAGGATCTGATATCTGGGATGTGGGGTGGAGGTGGACACAGGTACAGGGCTGTCACAGAGTGGCTGAGTGCCAACGAGTGGTGACACATCTCTCTTGGCCGGGGCTACAGAAGGCGTTGGAGCAGCAGATGGAGAGCCACCGGGAAGCCCACCAGAAGCAGCTGGCCAGACTTCGAGATGAGATCGAGGAGAAGCAGAAAATCATTGATGAGATTCGGGAGTGAGTCGGCCCTGGGGGCTTGAAAGGGTGTGGGGTGGGCATGACATGGTCCTCTTGGGCTGACGTGGGGGGCCCCGTGGGCTTTGTGCTCTGCCATAGTAACACCGTGGCTGGACGTGCTGCTCCTGAGGCCCATGCCCCATCTGGAGCTGAGCCTCCTGGAGCTCTGGTGTGGCAGTTGGCAGGCGGGCACAGCTGTCTTCCTTAGTCCCAGAGGCAACTTGGTTGGGCAGATGTGTGCCCCAGTAGATAGGGAGACTATATGTATGAAAATAAGCCTCCTGGAGCTCTGGTGTGGCAGTTGGCAGGCGGGCACAGCTGTCTTCCTTAGTCCCAGAGAGGCAGGGTCACATTGGCAACTTGGTTGGGCAGATGTGTGCCCCAGTAGATAGGGAGACTGTATGTATGAAAATATGAAAAAAAAAATTGGTCCTGATTCAGGGGTTCCGATAGGTTTATAAACACACCCCAAAGAAGACAGTCAGCACCCACCACCTCCTTGCCCCAACACACACAAGTACATGCTCACTGGGCAACTCCAGCCACCTGGTCACATGTGCACACATCTTAGGGACCCACGCCCTTACATGCCTGCACCCTCAAAGGTGCCAGCAACCCATCAAAGGTGCCAGCACTGCCACCAGGATGGCATTATTGCTGTTTGTCTCTGGTGGCACTCCCCGCATGGCCAGACTCCTGCCTTGTGGAAGCCTCTGAGGAGCCTCCCTCCCCCACTCCATGATGCCCTGTCCCTCCTCCTCTCTTACCTTCCCCCCCCCTCATTAGCAACACAGAAGTCACCCAGCTGAAAGGTGCCTTTGGGACCCTCTCCTTGGGGTTCTAAACATTTTTGTGCAGTGGATCCCCTTGGCTGTCTCTGAACCCCTTTGCAGAATAATATTTTTAAATACTCCAAAGAAAAGATGTAGGATTACAAAGAAAACCACTTACACTGAAATACAGTTCCATCCACTGATACCCAGCCCCCAGGGTCTAGACCAGAGGTCCCCCCCCCCACACTTTCTGGAAAAGAAGATACAGATTTCTATATGGCAAGCAAGGTGAAATGGTTTACTTAAGGTCACATTGCTAATAGGAATCAGACTGGAGTTAGAGTTTAATTCTCGAGACCACTGATCCAAATCTCTTTTCAGTGTATGTAAGCTGCTTGCACAGTGCATTTGCATTTTGAAAGAGGAGAATGGTGACTGAAGCAAAGGCCGATGGGTGCGGTCCAGACTCTGCGCACAGTGCACCTAAGGAAGGCACTTTGCGTCCTCTCTCCCCTGCTCCTCTGGGTCACCCCCATGCTATCACTCATGTTGTGCTTTCCCCTTCAAGCGTGTCTCATGTTCATTATTCTGATTAATCACCCTCAAAACATTCAACTGGAAGGGAGGGGGAAGAGAGAGGGAGAGTCGGTGAGCGAGTCAGTAGGCGGGACGGGACGCTTCCTTAAAGGGACTCTAGGCTTTCCTTCTCGTAGTGTACAATCTGTTCCTTTACAGTCGCTTAGGCATGGCCACACAAAATGTCTTAGGAGTACGGGGCTGACCAAACGCCCCCACCAGATGGCAAGTTTCTGATTGCAGCAGAGCCCGACTCTCCACTTCCTAATGCTTCTCTCTGCACGCCCTCCTCCAGGCTCTGCAGAGCAGGACTTGGGAGATGTTTTCAGAACATCTGACCAGCGAGGAGGGAAGGTCGAAATGGCCAAATAAGGTTACCTGGCTGAGTGCATGCCGTTGGCAGGGCTGGAGTCTTCAGCAGGATTCTTCTGACAGGGCTTTCTTTCTGTTTCAAAATCGGTCCTTTTCCCATCTCATTATTTTTCCCCGGAGGCTCTTGCACAGGCAAACTATAAATACATCCTCAAAGCCTTTATGTATCATGACTCTTAGATGCTCCCCAGAAATTAGTTTTTACTTGGGCAAGGAGGAAGCTGTGAGGTTGTTCTCTGATCTCTCAAAATCCTCCAGAATTGCTGCCTTTATTGTACAGAACTAATGGGTCTGGAACAGAACCTCGGTGTTAGCTGGATGACTCAGAATTTCAGGCTGATGTGGAATATATTGCTTTTTCCTCTCAATTTCAGTTTGAATCAAAAACTGCAACTAGAACAGGAGAAGCTCAGTTCTGATTATAACAAGCTGAAAATAGAGGAGCAAGAGAGAGAAGTGAAGCTGGAAGAGCTCTTGTGAGTGCACTCTAAATATTTCCTCTCATCCCTGTGACATTCTGGTTAGACTGAGCTCATTTAAAAACAGGCAGTGGCTATTTGTGTGCTTGTTGGCTAGTTTCGCTGATTTATCTGTAGATGCAAATAGTATCTGCTTAAATCTCTGATTCCCCTCTGGTGGTTTATGATTCCTTTCTGTTTTTTAGATTGCTCAATGATAAAAGAGAACAAGCCAGAGAGGACCTCAAAGGGCTGGAGGAGACAGTGGTATGTTGTGATATTCCCCAATTCATTTCAGTGTCAAAGACCAGATTAATTTGTGATGTGTTGGATTATTTATTCTAAAATTTTATCTCTGTATATCTTTCTTGTGTATCATTTTAGTCATGAAACATCTTGTGGAAAAGTGGGATATGTAGAATTTATTCCCCAGCTCTTGACAGACTCAGTCAATTCACGGATCCATCCATTCATCCTTAGAGCTGCAACCCTAGAGCCCCTGATCAAGAATTAAACTGAATTGCAAGTCAATGCCTATAATTTTGCAGCCTTTGCACTTTGAAACTTCCACTCAACATTCGACAGATACTTACTGAGAACTACTAAGGGCTGCATTCTTCTAGGTGCTTGGATATATCAATAAACAAGAGAGATAAGACCCCTGCCCTCATGAAGCTTACTCTTAGCTGGGGGAGGCACAGTACACATTAAGGAAGCAAAACATGTGTTCCATTAGGTGGTTATAGAAGGTGCAGACAGTGCTTGGGGACCCATGAAGAGGTGACATTTGAGCAGGAACTTGAAGCAGGGGAAGAAGTGAGCCATGGGGATGTCTGGGGGAGAGCATTCCAGGCAGAGGCAATAGCTTGTGCCAAGGCCCTGAGGTGAGCCCATGACTGGCTGAGTGAGAGAGGGGTAGAAAGTGGCCACAGAGAGGTAAAGGCTGGAGTGGATGCAGGCCAGGTAGGGCCTTGAGACCTGCAGGGTTTGGGGCAGAGGAGTGATCGACCCGCTTGCTTTTGGAAAGGCTCATTATTTGAAATCCCAGTTGGTTTTCTCTGTCCTGCATCTGGACCCACTGGCTTCTTCTCCTCTGGTCGGCTTACAGCTGCTGTGAAGGGTGGCTGCCTGGCTCTGAGTGTCATGCCACACAGCCTGTGTCTCAAGACAGACCATTCTTTTTTTTTTTTTTTCCCTTTTTGTCTTTTTTTCGTGACCAGTAACGGGATCGCAACCCTCGGTGTCGCACCCGCACCGCGCTCAACCAGCGAGTGGACCGGTCTCTATATGGGATCCGAACCCTCGGCGGGAGCACCACTACGCTCCCAAGTGCCGCACTCTACTGAGTGCGCCACCGGGCTGGCCCAAGACAGACCATTCTAACATCACCTCTCAATTGGGTGAAAATGTGCACACACTTGGGCCGAGCCCGTGGCGCACTCAGGAGAGTGTGGCGCTGGGAGCGCAGCAGCGCTCCTGCTGCAGGTTCGGATCCTATATAGGGATGACCGGTGTGCTCACAGCGCTCACTGGCTGAGTGCGGTGTGGCCAGTCTCAAAAAGGACAAAAAAAAAAAAAATGTGCACACACTTCATGTGATGCCACAACAGGGAGAAACGGTTATTTAGAAACAGTCATACATTTTGGTTCCATTCATGTGCCCTGTGAGTCTGTGGGGGACTGAGCCCATCTCCAAGAACCTGGTGAATCCCGCTGGAGCTACATGGTTGCTCAAGCCCTTGGCCAGGACTCGTCGTTCCCCAAAGCCAGGGAGAGGGAACGAGGGCACAAGCCATTCAGGACAGAAGCAAGAGACCCGTGTTCAAAGGAAGCTAGGCCTTCCGAGTGTGGCGGGGAAGTCTGCAGGAGGGTGGCTGCAGGGGAAGCTGAGACCAAGCCGCGCAATTGCTTCATCTCCATCTGTGTTACCAGACAAGTGATCCTGCAAATATAGACAATTATAGAATTTCACAGAAATATTGAACATGAGCATTTTGCTATATTCCCACCAGCCAGGGATAAGTGATACTTCAGAACATTTTCTTCCTTTCCCCCATGAAGTCTCATGCACTGTCACCCTGTCCTTGCCTTTCCACGCTCATATACATGCTTGCTCACTTTCACCTCCCTCTCTCTGCAACTCACACCCACAACTAACTCACATGCTCCCGCACACACATCATTGCACTCGTGGTGGCTGACACACACCACATAGGCCCTCCCTCACATGGCACACTGCTGCACTCTCATCCACACACCATGGTTACAACGTGCACACATGCACACACTCAGTGCACCTGTGACCCTCCCCACACACAGTCCCGCTTGCTCACGCACACATACCCACACTGCTCACTCATGTGCTTTCTCATGCTCACTCTTGGGCATGCTGTTGAAAGGATACTTAGCGGCTTCTTTTGCCTTTTCAGAGGTCTGACTATGTCGTTTGAATGACGCATTTTCCTTGCTGGCCTCCTTGTCTCTATCCACTCCTCCCACCCACCCTCCCGTGTGCTCACTCGCAATTGCACGCACATGCAGATATGCACGTGCACTCTCTCATACATGCAGTGTTTGCCGTTTTGGACTTGGATGTTTTCATTCAGCCTTGGGATCCTCCCCACACTGTAAATGTCCTTCAGCAACAGGCCAACCGTGCTGTGTGTGCCGGGCACAGGGCCTGCTCTGCCTCCTTTTATGGGTGGGCGGGTGGGAATGGAACCTGCCACCCAGGGGCTGAAGCCTATGCAGCACATGGCAGGGGACAGTGGGGAAAAGGCCCACTGGCCGTCACAGTGTGCCTGGGCCCCAGGCAGCCCTCTTGCCTTAATAGGACACTATCTGGGCTCTTCCTGCCACATTATGGGCCTTGTATTGCCACCTCTCTGGTCTCACCCTAACTGACCACTGTGACAGGGAGCTAAGCCCTGAGCTTTTACGTGGGGTGCAGCAGCCTGTGCTGGGAAGAGATTTATTTGAAGGAAGCAGGTCAGTCAGGGAGTGGAGAAATGATCATGAATATGATGGAGGAAAAATCCTTGCCGCAGGAAGCCAAATGATAGTTGCCTGAGCATAAATGTGTATAAATATAATTTATAAGCTATTTTAAGTGTCCATAACTATCCCTCCACTCTGTTTGTTGTGAATTCACCTAAAAACAAACAAAAATGAGAGAAAAGTTGCCATCACTTACACCCCAGGGAAATGCCTGGCCCTTGGACAATGCAATGTGTCTTCTCTTCCCATTTCCCTTTGGCATGGTGGAGTTTTTCATGGAAAATATTAACTGTGATTACAACCCAGTCAGTAATGAAATCACTGAAGCAGGAGTGAGAGCCTGCAGAGTAGTTGCAGGCATTAAGGGGCGAGGTAGTGGGGACCGAGCTCCCTCTGGCAGGGGTGCAGGGTGGCATGTCTGCATGAATGCCCACACTACCCTGCACCCCTACACTGGCAGGTGGCTTAGCCACAGCCAGGTACGGTGTGCACATTATTCATAATAACAAGATCCATTTGGCTTCCTGCAGAAAGTAATTTATCTCATCCAAGCACGCAATTGACTTCTGGTGCTTATTTTAACACAGAATGGGACCTGGTAATAAGACCTTTAATTAACTGAGAACCTTTTTTTGCAAGACAGTGTTTCCATAGCTTTATAACCTATTTCTTCCTTTTTTTCTGTGAGCTTGTGTAAGCTGCATCCCTTGACATTCTATGTTGGAGTAGGTCAGTTTAGACAGATGAAAAGTTTAAATGTGGAGTTTTATCTCTCTCCTCCTTTTTTATGGAAAAATATTTTACAAGGAGCTAATCATATGTCCTGTAGTAAAGACATGGAGCCTTGAACAGAAGGAGATAATATTTTGATTTTCTGATCTTTTTAACAGAGATCACAAGGTTTGACTCAGACTTTGCCTCAGCAATCCAATTCATAAGGGTTTAATTATAGAAAATAATTCAAAATGAAGAAAAAATGCCCCCAAGAAGTTAATTATAGTAAAGGTGTAACAACAACAAAAGGAAATAATAAAAGTCTAATGAAGAAATGGCTTGTATGATATGAAATATGATGTGTCAATAAATTGACAGTAGTAATGTTTATTGATCACCTTACCATGTGACAGAAATTGTTCTAAGAGTTTTATAAAGATTATCTCATTTAGTCTTGACAACAATGATGAAGCAACCACAACTTTTATCTTGCTGTTACAACTAAGAAAACTAAGACACAGAAAGGTTAGATAACTTGCCCAGGGTCACTTGGGTAGAAAGTCCGTGAAATGCCTGCTTTGTAAGTTCAGTGATGTAAAGCAAACGAACCTGTGGCCAGAAGAGGGGTAGAGACATGAAAAATGCCAGTCAATGAGGGCGATTCACTTTTAATTTAAACTTGTTGGTATTATATATAATGTTTATGTGATCAACAAACAAACAAAAAGAAATAAAAGAAAAAAGGAATCTCTTCTGATACAGCATAGCTCCCTGGGAATTTTGAGAAAACTTTTGAATTTTCGTGGCTGAGAAAAAGAACAGTTCCCTTAGAGTACAGCAAACAAGCAGGCTTTCTTCTAGTTTCCAACTCATTGTCTGGGTTTCCAGTCTCTGTGCCATGAGGTGCTCCTGGTGAAGACACTGGGTCCGGGGGTGGGCACAGTGTGGTGGGCGAGGCACAGGAACTGCAATGGCACAATAGCGCTGAGGCTGGGCTCGAAAAGCAAGTGTGGTTAAGTCTGGGATTAGTG
Source organism: Galeopterus variegatus (assembly GCF_000696425.1). Classification (NCBI taxonomy): domain Eukaryota; kingdom Metazoa; phylum Chordata; class Mammalia; order Dermoptera; family Cynocephalidae; genus Galeopterus; species Galeopterus variegatus. The sequence continues at coordinate 80,444 of NW_007729057.1, read as the reverse complement.
ATCTGCTGCCAAATGGATCATGGATTCAGTGTGTTCCCTCACTTGATTGGCATTTTAAAATCTTCTCTTCCAGTCTAGAGAGCTGCAGACTCTTCATAATCTCCGTAAACTCTTCGTCCAGGATCTGACCACCCGAGTTAAAAAAGTGAGTTCTATTTTGTTGGACTGGGACTGAGGAGAAAATAAAAGATGGACAGGAAGAATAATTTTCCATGGAAATGTCACTTGCTTAAATTGGGGCTGGCTATCCTTAAAAAATTAATTATTTCATGTCAGAGAATTTATTAAAAGAATGTGCTGGAGGCAAAAAATACTTGGGAACATTTTCCATCTAATTTTTCCTTCTTAGTAAAAAGAAGTTATAAGTGCTTTCCATGGCCTTCATTTCAAATGGACAAATATTTATCTGTCCCCCACTGTGTGGAAGCCACTGCTCTTGGTGCAGGAAAATCCAGAGCAGTCTTGCCAGCCAGCATGGTCCTGAAACCTGGAGAAGTTAGACTGAGAGAGCCTCCTGTCTGTCTGGTAGGAGGCCATTAGGAGCTAGGTCAGAGTTTATGGAGTGCCTCAACATCCAGGCTCCTGTTCCTCTTCCCAGCAACTGTGTTAAGTGGTGCTTAGTGCTCCTGTTCTGCAGATGTGGAGGTAGGCTCAGGTGTCAAAAAACTTTCCTAAGATTGCACTCCTGGGAAGAGCCAGTGATAGGTCTGGAGTCCAGGTCTGTGGGATCTCTGAATCTAAGTTTTTTTGGTCCATATGCCGCATGCAGTGATCTCGGAGAGACTCTAATGGTGACTCCCCAGGGCAGCTTGCAGAGGTTTAAGGAAGAAGTAAGAGAAGAAGGCTGCTCTTCAGAATGTTTAAAAGTGATGGAAGAGATGCATTGGCTGTATGCAGAGGTGTGTGCGTGCCTGTAAATGTGTATGTGTGTTTGAGTGTGGGTGTGTGTGTGCACACGTGTGAATGTGTGTCGTGTGAAGGAACCAAGGGAAAGAAGTCAAAGTCAAATATTTTAAGAGGAGGTGATATATGGAGTCAGGTCTGAGTGGGACAGAACTGATAGTGTGGATGGATGCATTAGGCTTGGTAAGGAGAAAGGGACATGTTTTCCAGAGGGGAGGAGTGAAGTCAAGATAGAAGCATTTGCAAGGAACTACATGACCGTGGGAGGAAGTCGCCTTTGATGACTTGGATCTTCTCAGCTAATTTGGAGGCTCAGTCCTCAGTGGAGGAGGGAAGAGAAAAGGGAGCCCAGGGATATTAGAGAAGGCTCAGGTGGCTGTGGGGGGATTTGCGGGGGATGAGTATGAGAGCTGAGCAATGGTGTGGGTGTCCAGCTGAGGCTCGCAAGCATGGGTTTGGCGTGGCCCCGACAGTTTGGTTCTAGTGAGTTTAGAGTCCTGGAAATGAAAATACAAAAATAGGGCAGTGTTTTCAAGGTCTGAATGGCAGTGGTCGGGCAGGTAGGTGGTGACCACTATCATCAAAATGCAAATGACCATGAGATCTGGACCAGGCAGGAGAGTGCGGTTAGAGCAGAGGTGATGGACAAGGAGATTAGAGAGAAGAAGGGTTCCTTCAAGGCAGGAGGTGGAAGCCGTGACCATAAGGAGGCTCTGGTCTGAGGAAAGATTAAAAGCTTGAGATCACATTTCCCTGATTTCATCATGTAAAACTCTTTACTAAAGACCTACTTTCAGACCAGTGGTCTTCTGGCCAGCAGCATCAGCATCACCTGGGAACTTTTAAAAATATGTACTTTCTCATATCCCACCCAGATCCACTGAATCAGAGACTGGGGGTAGGGCCCAGCAACCCGTGTCTTAACAAACCCTCCTGTGGAGGATTCTGATGTAGTCTCAAGTTTGAGAACCTAATTTTATACTGAAGAAATGCTCATATAGCCATTTTCTCAGAAAAAGAATGACAATCTCTTTTGTAATAAGACAAATCAAACACACTTTGCCATTTTTAAACTCCAGGATGTGTTTGAATCTATATTCCCCAACTTATTTGAGAACCTAATTTTATACTGAAGAAATGCTCATATAGCCATTTTCTCAGAAAAAGAATGACGATCTCTTTTGTAATAAGACAAATCAAACACACTTTGCCATTTTTAAACTCCAGGATGTGTTTGAATCTATATTCCCCAACTTATTTCTGCCACTCAGCTTGCCAATAGTGAAGTGTTTTTGCCAGTTTCAAGATCTGATAAATTTCAAGAGTTTACCCTGCACCCAGATGCTGTAATTAGTTTGAGACAGATTCATTTCATGGAATTGGAAGCTGAAGGGACAAGCAGAAGCCATTGAGACTTCCCAGTGGGACCATGGACACTTGCTTACAAGCTTGGTGACTTGTTACCTGCTCCTGATGGTTGAAATCAAATTTAGGTCTTGGGTTTATATTTTCACAGTGGTTTTTTTTTAATGAGTTTTAGAATGCTTTCTTTTGAAAAGAAAAGTCTATTTACCCGCATGCAAGGGAGAGGTGTATAAAGAAAAATCATGTGTAATTTTCAAAAGCAGATTTGAAGGTTTTTTTTCTAGCCTTCTAAAAAAATAGCTCCTTCTTATAACATTTTTGACACCAACCCAGGAAATTAAATTAGGAAGTTTGTTGAGTCTAAACTTTATTTTTGCTTTCAGAACACTCTTCGGTGAGACTGGGGTTTTTTTGTTTGTTTGTTATTTAAAGAAGGTTTAAAATATATCATTCACATTTTCCTGGGGCAGAGGGTGGGTGGTGTGACAGCCTATCCTATTGACCCCTGGTGTTGACACAGAGTGTGGAGCTGGACAGTGATGATGGAGGGGGCAGTGCCGCCCAGAAGCAGAAAATTTCCTTCCTGGAGAATAACCTGGAGCAGCTCACTAAGGTTCATAAGCAGGTAAGAGGGTTCTGCCAGCTCCTTTCTGCTTCTCCTTCTCTCCTGGAGAGAAGCCTCAGTAGGTTTGGCTGCAGTACAGAAGGCTGTGACGTTGAAGGAAAAAGGACTGTATATCATCAGAGAACGGGCGTGCTGGAAGGGTTCTTAAAAATCCTTTGGTCCTCACTGACTTCCCTTATATAAAAAACATTTTCTTTTATTAACGCAAAATATAAAGAAGTGAGTTTGAGCTCTCTGGGATTTGGAGAGTGAGGTGTTCAGAGTCCTGTATTTTCTTCCTGTCTCCACCCCTGACTTTAGACCCCATCTGGCCTAGGTGTGTCCCGTGACACCTCTGAGGCACCTCTATGGACCCGAAGGCTGCACAGAATGCAAAGTGGATTCATGTCCCTTATTTTCACAAATGAGGAAAAAGAAGTGACTTGCTTCGGGCATGGGTGGGAGAGCTGGGACTGGAACCAACAGCCTCTCTCCTCTGTCCTCCTATTCCTGGCAATCTTGGGTGCCCCCTTGGATCCCTGGGATGCCCTGGCATTTGTCTAGAGTGACAGAAAGTGATAACTATGTCCAAGCCCACCGGTGATTTCAGCATATTATTTGTCTTCGGTCTTTTCTGTTTAAATGCTGGCATGTCCATGACTATTTCCCCTCTTTGGGATCTGGGACGTGATGGAAATGGTCCAGCTCTTTGGACCACATGGTCAAGGGAATGTCATTTCTCTTTGACTTGTTAGCCTTCTTCAACATTACTATGATGGTATTTTCCCCCAGAGGGAGGATGACAGATTCAGCATGGTTGAAGTCATTCAGGCAAATTGCTGATGAGAAATAGAAAAGCAGAAACTGCCAGGAAACTTGAAACAGGGCTCTGACATTCATTAATTTATTCATGATTTCAACCAGTATTTATTAAAAACCTATGCTCCATGAGGCAGTGGAGCTGGTGCTGGAGTAAACCAAGCAGGTTGGACCCAGCAGAAGCTCACTTTTGCATAGCACTTTCTGATTTTCAAAACTTTTCTGGATCCACTTGGATTCCTACAAAGGCCGTATTATGTACTATCCTTGTTTTATAGATGAGAACCCTGAGATCTGTGGTGGTCACATGACTTACACCAAGTCAGATGACCAGGAAGTAATAGAGTTGGCACTTGAGCCCTCTCTTGACCCAGGGCTAGCCTGTTGCTGCTTAATTGTGGGTCTTAGGTAAGAAGAAATGAACAGAACCCTTGTTACCTGTTAGCTTTCAGATATATTGCAAAGCTGGGTCCAAACCACATACCAGTGTACACAGTGGGTTCTACATGGAAGGAGGCCCTCAGAGAGCTCTAGAACATGCATGTTTTTCACTGAGTGCTTTTAACTGCTTTAAATTTCTCTGTCTTCCCATGCTATGTCCTAGTAGTAAATTTTCTTACATTATCACCACCCCCCACCCCCCAATTGTCCCAAATTGTAGGTGTCCTGTGGCTGGAAAGGGCTTTTATTTTTATATCCCTCCTCTCCATTCCTTGCATCCATGAATTATGTGTTTAGCAAATTGGAGTCCCAGGGTTTGGGATTTTCTTTTCCTTGACTGCTCACCGACTTTATGGTCATGTGGGCTCTCCAGGACGATCTAGCAGGGGTGCTGGTTCAGCTGCAGGGCTGATTCTAGCTGCTCTCACTTCCCATGCTCCTGACGCCGAGGCCACAGGCTCCCTGGTGGCTGACACTTTCCCCTCCTGCCGCAGCTGGTCCGGGACAACGCGGACCTGCGCTGTGAGCTGCCCAAACTGGAGAAGCGGCTGCGCGCCACCGCCGAGCGCGTCAAGGCCCTGGAGAGCGCGCTGAAGGAGGCCAAGGAGAACGCGCTGCGGGACCGCAAGCGCTACCAGCAGGAGGTGGATCGGATCAAGGAGGCCGTGCGAGCCAAGAACATGGCCAGGAGGGCCCATTCTGCCCAGATCGGTACGTGCGCGTGCGATGGCACCCGAGGGTCCACCAGCTACGTACAGCCACCTCTCACTTAGGACCTTGCTAAAAGCTGCCGGACGTGCCGGCCCATTCTGAACATCTCAAGGGCAGCAATGGAGCCTGCAGGACTTAGCCCTGCCCGTGCCCCACAGCACCCTGTGTACATCCTGGGAGAATGGGAACGTCAGTCCCGGGTTTCCCACACCAAGATATTTCTGCATAGCTGAGCAGAGAAGCCAGCATAGGCTACAGGCAAAGGTTTTTGGCTGTAAACAGAGGTACACTCTTAGAAATATTGGAATGCACAGACATTTCTCAGCAAGGCCTGAAGGCCCCTTTGTTCTGCACCTGGTGGGACCATGAAGGAACCTGTGTATAGCCAGAAGCTTTAGGAAAAGCCACTTGTAAGTGCAGGTTTGGAAATACCCTGGAAAGAACCAGGCTGGCATTGGTGAGCAGGGTGTGGTTACAAGCCGGCGGGGGCCTGGAGTTCTAGCCCCTTCAAGACTTGTATGGATGTGAGCATTTTGCCCAAGTAGGAAAGGGGGGTGCTGCTACTGAGTCACAGTTCCCGGGATGGAGCTATAGGAATACAATGTCTTAGGGAGGTTCTCTAAAGAGTCGTGAGTTTCAGGAGCAACACAGATCTCCTTGAAATCCAAGGGGACCTGTGGATCTACCTCAGATAAAATAAAAAGGCCTTTGTTTCAAATTTTTCTTAGCCTGACTTAAAAATAAGCTAATTGATGTATAAGTTTTCGCTGCCCCAAAATATTTGGGTGCCCTGCATTTGGTAACTGTGTGGGTAGGAAGGAAAACCTCCCATGTTCAGAGAGGTCTGGTGGTTGATAAGAGTTGTAATGTTGGTAAGAATTGTGACCCTCAGTTGTCACATGTCACCTGAATGTCTGTTCTCTCTCCTTTCTGTCGGTTGGATACAGCCAAGCCCATCCGCCCTGGACACTACCCAGCATCATCTCCAACAGCTGTCCATGCCATCCGAGGGGGAGGAGGCGGCTCTTCAAACTCCACTCACTACCAGAAATAAATATGAAGTGAGTCCCTGGTGTCTGGGATGGTTTCTCTGTGGGGTAGCCCTGGGGTGCATCTGCAGGCAGCCTTCTGGCCTTCCCAAAGCCCCTGCCTGGCCATCCCTGCCACATGCATGTGGACTTACAACAGATCAGAGACCGGGCCTACTCTCTTCTCACTCCAGAGACCTGGGGTTTTGTAGGTGAGGCCACTTGGGGCCAGGGGGACCCTGAGCCAGGCCCAGCCTGACCACCTCCAGGGATAGGTGAGGTGTAGTGAGGGATTCTCCTGAGCTTTCTTTTGTCTGGGGGGCTCTCCGCTGGAGCTGGCATCCAAAAGGGCATTCCTTTTTTGTCAATTGCCTTTACCCAGAGCAGACAGAAGTGGGGGGTTGCTTTATGTCTTAGAAACTGAATATAAAGAAGGAGCCAGGTAACAGAAAGTCATATTTTTATAATTACTATCTCAACAAGTGGGGTTTTTAAGAATTATGCTAATTTATATCTGGGTGGGTCCAGACCACTCTTTTCTTGGACAGGGTAGTCTCTAAGCTTCTCTGCCTGCAACCCACATGCCTGACATTGTTCTACCAGCAGAAAGAAAAAGAAAACCTGTCTTTTTGATTGAAATGGAGAAGAGAGGTTACTGGTTGGGTGGCAGACAGACAACTATGTGGTTGGAAAACTTTGTTCAGGAAAACTCTGACTTTGGACATGTAGCTAGGAGGAGGTGGCTCTGAATGTTGCTCTTACCAGGGAAGCTAGCTTGCAAGGCAGGTGGCATGCAGGGTGTGAGGGCATCATGATCAAGGGCAACTCAGGAGAGCAGTGATTACTGTTCTAGTCCATTTGACATCAAGGTAGGAAGGTGAATGGAAGGGCCTGGAGCCTTCACTCAGGGTGAGATGCCAGCATTGCCAAGGCTTGGCCTGAAAATGCAAGGAGGACGCTGGTGGCTCCCTCAGACAGTGCCAAGGAGCAGGCCAGGGGCTGGTAAAACTGGCAGGAACAGGAGGGTGGGCAGCACGTCCACCAGCATCTGCCATATCCCAGATGAATGGATGGATGGGAAATGGTCTTGACTGTGAGCTACCTCATTCAGATCCAACCTCTGCTTTTGATCAGAAATAAAGTGAAATTAGGTGTTATAAAATTGCTTTTGATTTCATGTTGTCAGTTTTGAGAGAACTGGTAAGATCAGGTTGGGCAGCTTAGAGCAGAAAAGCAGAAGCAGTGGATCCCAAACTTTGGTGGGTGTCAGTATCACCAAGCACCCAGAGGCCCAGGCTCCTGAGAGTGGGATAGGGCTTGGGCCTTCGTATATTTACCAAGTGCCCCAGAGGATTTTTGGTATCCACCAAAGTTTGAGAACTATTATCCTAACGTAACTGGCTTATACAGGATGGTGGTTTATTTCTCATGTAAAAGGAATTGGAAGGTGGTCTCTCAATAGCTGGTAAAAGAGCTCCACAGTGACAATAGCTAGTCTCTTAACTTTAGACTCACTGTCTCCAGCAAGTGCCTTCCTTCTCAGGGTCACCTCAGGGTCACCAAGTGACTGCTATAGTTTCATCCATAGTGCCTATGTTCCAAGTTTAGCAACCAGAGAGGAGACAGGGAAGAGGCAAAAGCAGCCATCCTGGATGAATCAGCTTCCTTTAAGTAGTCCTTCCAAAGTCCTGTTCAGTGCTGATGCCTGTAGCATCTGGCCAGACCTGAGGCAAATGGCTACAGTAAATGGCTTTCATCTCATCTAGCTCAAACCCAGAGAGGCTGCCCCAGGAGCAGAGAGGCCAGTCTTTTTCAGGCCCCAGAGTTGGACACGGAGCAGTACAGTGCAGCAAGGAGAGGACAAGGGATTTGGATTCAGCCAGACCTGGGTTCCAACCCCAGCCTTGGTGCTTGACTCCTCTGTGACCTTGGCAAGTTGCTTGATTTCTTTCAGCCTCAGTTTCTGCATTTGTCAAATGGGATCAGGCATCGGGAGACTGTTCTGTACGTGGTTAAGAGTGGATGAGACAAAGAAGGCTCTGTTCTTGTGCAGTGATACGCTTATTGTGGGGAGACAGACAATATAATGAGGTAACTGCAAGTAGTGGTAAGTGCTCTGAGGAAAATAAGAACAGGTTAATAGAATAGAGATAGGGGACACTGTTTTAGAAGAGGAGGTGACATTTGAATTGAGAACTGAATGGTGAAAAATGCTGGCCACTTAGGAACCTGGGAGAGAGTGGTACTGCTCGCTGGAAGGTGGAATGAATGAGGTGTGTTTGAGGAATGACAGCAAGGCTGGTTAAGGCTGGGGTGCAGTGAACCAGGGAGACCGTCCTAATTAAGGTTGTTGGGGAGGGAGATAGTTGAAATAAATAAAGTGTTTGAGGCCCAGGGGAGCAGTGTAGATTTCAGTCTAAGTGTAAGGGACTGCTGGGGGGCTTTGGGCACAGGAGTGGTGGGACCTGGTTCATGATTGGACGAGACCACTCTTGGGCTGTACTCCAGAGAATGGGTGGAGGTGGGACAAGGAGAGTGAGAGAGTGGGCTCACCTCCGGGACTATTGAAGGTGTCTGCTTTGGGAGGTACAGTGCAGAGCCAAGGTGGCAGCAGCAGAGGGCGAGAGTGGTCAGAGTCAGCGTCGTGTTAGTGCTAGATTCAGCTGTCAGGGCTTAGGGACTAGCACAGAGAAGAGGAGGAGGAAGGGAGAGAATAGAGGTAGTTCCTAGGTTTGGGCCTTAACAACTAAGTAAATGCTGTTACCTTTTTAACCATGACAGGGAAAATTGGAGAATAATCAGGTTCTGTGTCCACCAGATGGCGCCAATGGGGCATTGCTGAAACCCATCTGTTTTCTGAGAGTGAGGGCAGAATGGTCTACTTTTGGTTTTCCTGTATTTAGACCGTTTTGTCTCAAACTTGAGTAGTAAACAGAGTGCCTTTAAAGGAATAAAATTCTCACAGATCCACAGTGTCTAATACTTTAAGTATTATAATAATACTTTATATAATACTTTAATAATAATTTAAATAAACTCTGGGGATTTTAAACGGTATAGATTCCCTACCTACAGATCTTATACAACTGTAAAGTCAAAACAAATTTAGAAATTAGATTAAAATAAAACTACAAATCAAAAATCCAAATCATGAATATTAACATAATTTAATGAAGTGTGGTCTTTTGCAGAAAATAAAGAGCTAGCTGTGATGTGACTCTGGTGGGTGTCACTTCTTGTGGAGTTTGGCATGCCCATGCTTCTTGTGTCATAGTGTGACTCAATCTTTCACTCCCTTTCTCGTTAAAACCATTGCAGAATCACAGCATACCTTCAAGTCATTGTGTCTGCACGTGGCTGGAACACATTTTCCTGTTGAGTCCACCTCTTTCCTCTTTAGCCTGAAGATGACTAAAGTTGTGAAAAGTTGCTCCAACACCAGACATAGCACAAAGCAAACATGGTGCTGGAGGTGCGTGGGAGTGCTTGGTTGCAAGGGAACCAGCTAGACAATCTAGACTGCACATATATTAATGCTTGAGATTTTTGTGGCCAAGAAACCCCACAAAATTGAAAATTTTGTGAAGTGACACAAAGACCCAGGACACTTCTCACTTTGTTGATGTACATGAAGACTTTGCTATTTTGAGGACTGTACTTTTATCAAAAACCATATACATTAAGGCTAGAAAACATATCATATTTAATAAGATTTTAATAAACTTTGATAAAATATTTGATAAAATCTCAAAAGTCACAGTGGTAGAGCTGGCAATTCAGTGTTTTTCCTCTGTGAACCATCCAGGGAAAGCACTTCTGCAGTTTGTAGCAGGATCTTCCAGGTTAATATAGCCACACAGAGCCTATGAAGTTGTGACCCTTGTGTCTCTGATGTGTGTGACATCCCATGGATCAGTGACTGTCACTGTAAGGTGGCTCTGTCTTCTTCAGGTCTTACTATTCCGGGATCTTTACTGTCAATATATCTGTTAATTGTTAATAAAAATAATAACTTTAACTTCTTAAATAGTGGGATAAAAACACATATAACAAAGATCTACCATCTTTTACCACTGTTCGCTTTTGCTGCCATAATGCTCAGCTGTGAACCACAGCGTGAAATCCTGAACGCTGTGTTGCCTGTGTGCCTCCTACATTCGGAGTCTTCAGCCTGCCCACTTGGCTCAGACATCTGGAATGCACAGGTTTCTTTCTACTTCAAGAAGCTATACACATACAGGGAATTCCAGGTGTGTAGTAGAGAGAGGAAATCCAGTATTTTCTAACCTAGCACTTAAACCTCAGGTTTCTTTGACTTTGAATGCACCTGGCCATTTCCCCACATTCACTACCCTCTGCCAAAGACCTAAACCTTTGGCCCACTTAGGCTGCTGGCTCCTCTTTTTTTGAGCTGAGAAAGTAGTACCCTTCCCTGAACCCTCACCTCACCCCTCTGCCTCCCTTGCTTTCCTCACTTTCCCCATGTGGAGTGAAGTTTTCTCTCTAAGCATTTGACTATCAACAAGGCCCTTCCTGTTGTGTTCTTAGGTTCAGGCTGAGCTTCCCAAGCTGGTACTTACTCATTTGCTGGTACTTGCTGATTTGATTCATTCCCTGTCTTTCCTTCTTGTAACTGTGTTCTCTGTCCAGAGTACCTGAATTCAGCCTACCTTGCACCATTGTTGGGGTTTGCCTTGACCTTTCTCCCGGTCTTGATGCCTTAATCACAAGTAAATTATAATAATCACTATATTATATATACCTAAGATGTACATGTTTACTTTGGCCCACAGCAGAAATGTGTTCACATCACACATGGAGGGTGAGGGTGGGAAAGGAGTTGCTTTCAGGTTTATCCCTCTGAAATAGTGAAGCCAAGAAGTCAGTGGGAAGCCAAGGGCACAGTGGGATCCTTCAGCCACACGTGTGGTCTGCATCCAAATCCCTGGTCCATTGCTAGTGTTTGAAAACCCTAGCAATAAGTGATTGAATTACATGAATGTGCACTCAGGGAACACTCTGCCGTAGGGAGGGTAGGTGGGTAGCTTTGGGCTCAGGATGTGGAGTAGTTGGGCTGCCCAGGTCTGAACCCCAGCTCTCACGCACTGGGTAAGTTACTTTGTCTCTCTGTGCCTCAGTGTCTTCCTTGTAAAATGTGGCCAATGACAGTACCTCCTTATAGGGTGGCTGTGAGGATTAAACACGTTTATATATTTAAAAAGTTCAGGCTAGGGCTTAGCACAAGAACAAGCACTCAGTGCAGCCCGTGTGGTCACTGTCATCTAATCCAGTCACCTCGTTATGCATTCCAGAGGCAGGATGAGCCGTCAAGGTCCCACAACTTGTTTTAGTGATAAATCTTGGACTGAGAACTCTAATCTTCTGTATAGCAGTTCTCAAAGTTCTCAACCATTAATACTCTTAAAAAGGATAAATGACATAAAAGAGCTTTTATCTTTTTGGGTTATACTTATTGATATGTATCATAGTATAAATTAAAACAAAATTAAAATATTGCCTGATTCGTTAAAAAATAATTATAAGCTCATATACCGTAAATGCCTTTTCTAAATGAAAAATAACTATTTTCCAAAACGAAAAAAAAAATTTAGCTGAGTGGCATTGGTTTACATTTTTGCAAATCTCTTTGATGTCTGGCTTAATAGACGACAGCTGGATTCTCCTAGCTGCTTCTGCATTCCCTCTGTTGCTGTGCGTTGTTTTGGTTGAAGTATGTGGAGAGAATCCAGCCTTGTCATTCCCGGCAAGATTCTTGGCCTCTGAATTGCTAAGAAAACTGTGTCATGGAGAAGTTAGGATTGCGGTACCTACATGACAGGCTTGTCTGGGAGTCGAATAAGATAATATGAAAGAAGAGAAAAAAGGCTTTGAAGAGTACCTCGCGAAAATTAGTCCGTCACATATATTAGCTAATGTTATAGTGGTCGTGGGGACAGGACTACTAAGAATAGACGGAGCGGGACTGCAAGGAGAGAGGACAGAAATAACTGTAGGTGTATGCCATTGAGGCATAGCACTTTGAAACTAGCATTCTGAATTCAAAGAAAAAGTCGTAGAGCACTGGGAGGAAGAATTCCTGATTTTGTCTACAGTGTAGTAGGCTGCTATATTTTAACACTTCCTAACTTCATGTTTCTGAGTCATAAATTCAGAGCAACGAAAACTGTTCCTCCATATCCCATCGTACCAAAGATCCAGCAAGATAAATCCACTTCTATTCAGCAGCGATAAGTAAAGTACAATTGGTAATTCTTATAATGTGGGGATTGAATTGTATAAAGGCAAAAGAAAAGATAAAACTATGTACTGTTTGGATTAAGCTTAAGTCCACTGCAAGCAATTGCAAAACCCAAAGTTAGGGAGGGGGGAAATATCTGTAAATACTTCTTGCAAAACCCTTACATAATTGGCTTCTTTCTTCAGCCTTACCTACCCCTCCTAAAGAAAAGTGATTTTATTTCCTCCTAAATCTGGTCCATGTTGCCACTCTGAATTACCATCTCTAGTTTGTCAGAGCCTCAAGGCTAGTCCAACAGCAGGTCAGTTGGTCCAGTCCCGTGCCTCTAGGTGACTGAGTGACTACTCTGAACCCTATTCTAAGAGAGCGTCAGCAGAACTGGGTTTTAAATAGTCTCTCCGGGACAGGAACAGTCAGAAATGGCTTCTCTTAGGGCTAAGCCATTTACCTTTAAAACTGATATCCATTTTCTCTCCTGAATTTATCTGAGGAGATGGATATCCAGATAGTGGGGAGGACGGATGGGGGTGCCCGAGTTGAGTCTGTTTTTCTTGGGCTGCTGGAGAGACTTCCCGGGCAGACAGGCCTGCACAGATTAAGTCAGGATGATGAAGAAGAACCTCTTCATGTAGAAAAAGGACCATTATTGGTGGAGCTCCTCTGCTCTTCCTTGCAGCAACCATCCCACTTCTCCTCTCTCACCCTCCTTAAGGCAACTAAGATAAGCAGGCTGGTCTCCTTTGCAGCCCCCTGTTTCTTCTTAACTATTAGCCCAAGCATGCTGGATCTTGCACATGGCAGGGAATGTGGGGTTTGAATGAAAGGCCTTCTAGTGGAAATCGTGTCACTTCATGGTCTGCTGGAGTTTGTGTGTCTAATGCCTGCTGTGTCAACATGGGTTGGCTGCAGTCACTGTGTCAAGCCATAATCCTGTGATTTAAGGTATGTGCCCAGTACCTCCCTGCCTCTGGGCACGTGGGAAGACCACCCCATCTGAGCAGGGGGGTCGTGTGCTCGGAAAAATGAGCCGTGAGAAAGTGAAACAGAGATTTCAATTTCAAAGTGGTTTTCAGCTCAAAGTGAACAACTATGACCATGCTTTTAAAAGTTTCATTTCTGGTCCTAATAATAAGCACAGAATATCACCAGAAAGGCTGACTATAAACATGCTCTTCCCAAAGACAAATCTTTCCCTCTATAACTTCTAAACATGACAGGAATATTACCTGGTAAGTTGTTTAAACCCTTTTTAAATTGAGCAGCTTTGTAATTGTGGGAGACTGTACTCTTGGAGAGATGGTGGTTACCAAATGAGTTCCCTGAATATTTATTTTTTGTGTCAGGGAGGAGGTGGTATTCTTAAAAAGAATGTGTTGTTCTCTTTTTTCCTACTTAATTTCTATTCACTATTTCTCTCCCTTGTTTTTACACTCACTTTGCTCTTATCTACTTGTATAATCCCTTTTCATACCCTGAATCTTTCTATTTACACATAATTTACATCCTGCTTATTTATATAAAATATTTGAGGCTGCTTACAATATTATAACATAAATCAAAAGAGTGAAGACTAAGAAAATAGAGAGGGAGAGAGCATTATAGCAGGAATCTGAGATATCTACTGCAGTCTGAGGACTAAATTTGGATATAATCCTTCCAGAGGCAAAACAGAAAACCCAATGTGTCTGGTTATGGGGTTCTTTTTCAGTCAGAAGAGTGGTGGGGCTCTGGGTTGGTGGCTGTCATATTTCCTGTACCAGGCAATTCTGTAAGGATGAGGCTCTACTTACTTCATTTGTCCCCTGCACCCCGGTGCCCCATAGCGCCATGAGGTCTACACAGACCCATAGGCAAGATCGCAGACAGACCTTGAGCCTCCAGCTATGGAAGGAGGATGAACCTTCCAGTGTCTTCTGCACATGGAGCTACTGGAGTTGGTCCAAGGTCTCACAAAGGCCCCTCAGCTCTGGCCTCTGAGGCAGGACTAGTCCAGACCTTCCTCCTGGGGCCTGCCCGTGAGCAGATCAACCTCTGGTGGGAAGTGGAGTGAAATCAAAGGGGGTATTCTACTGGGAGACTCCATTACTTTGGGGGACCGGGAACCTCCTTCTAGAGAGAGCCTGGGTTAGCGGCCATGTCTGATCTACCTTGCTGTGCTGGCAAGGTAGATCAGACATGGCAACTGCGAAATGTTGTTTACACTCCCTTAGGGATGAGAAAATGCTTATGTTACTCTGAATATCTATAGCTTCAGTAGATACTGAGTTTTGGAAGAGAATGTTGGCTGTCAGGAATAAATTCTCAAAGCAAAACCAGGAAGCAAGAGGCTGTGCTGCCCAAGACATTATCTACTAACCAAATGTGTCTTTTGAGCTCTTGATGTGCTGAAAGTATAACATATGCATCAGATTGAAAATGCTTATGGTGAAAAAAGAATGTAAAATATGTCAATAATAATATTGTAATGTAGAATATCTCAACATGTAATATTGATTACATGTTCAAATTATAGCATTTTCAATATATTGGGCTTTATAAGATATATTATTAAAATTAATCTTACTTGTTTATTTTCACTTTTTAATGTGGAAGATTTTAAAAACTAAGTATGTGGCTCACTTTGTATTGGACAGCTGTGGTCTAAACATCTAGAATTTAAAAAAAGTTTCTGAGGAGTGAATTTCCACTGTGTGTTCTCTAACGCTTATGTTCTCTCTTTGGTTCTCTTTCGACAGATCTGATTCCACGTAGCATGTCAAGGACTACATTAATCACCAATTCCTTTATTTTTTTCCCCCTCCTACACAGTTTTCATTTTCTTTTACACTCGCTTACCCCAGCCATCTGCAGTACACCAGTTTCAGGTATTTTGAACTGTGTAGAATTTCTGTGTGTACAGATGTGTGCTTGGACTTTTCTCTTTCTGAGAAATTTGAAGGAGATGATTACAGAGGATCCACTTACTACTCAGAGCCATTACCACTGACTTGGCCTCCGGGGCATTGGGTGGTCTCTGGGCAGTCCCTGGAGCCCCCTCTCTTGGCAGTACACTGTCCCATTGGAATGCCCTAATGTGCCATTCCCTGCAGGGGGACAACCAAGTGCCGTGGAGGCGGGTGATCACGCTCTGCCTCAACTGTCTGGTTTCCTGTAAGATAGACACATTTCTTTATATTTTTAGGGAACAAAAAAGTGCTGCTATAGGGTTCAAAATTTTCATTCTGAACGTTTTTCCGAAACAAATTACCCCAAAGAAGCATTTTGAATATCCTGGTCACATCTTTGGATCTGTAACATACACCTTTTAATACGGCACCCGTTAAAATGCAAAGCAGATTTCTTCGAGGCAGAAAAACAATCTCACAGTAGCAATGTAGAATTTGTTCATCAAACGACACATCTATGTAAATGCAAAAAGTCATAAAATTCACCTCCAAGCTGCTTGCTATTGAACCTGCAGCGACTAGTCTTGGCCGGCCCAGTGTGAACATCATTCCTTCAGAAGTGTGGAAAATGCCGCAAAGTTGGATGAGCTGAAATGGGGCTGCCCCCCTCCCTGCTTCTTCCCTTCTGATCCTTCTGGAGCTTGCACTGTGGATGGCCTCTTTCTCTGGGCAACTGTTCTAAGCTTGAGGGGGTGTTGCTGAAGAAATCTAGCATCCCTCCAGCAGTTGAAAAAGGAAGCCCTGGGGTTGGGGTTGGGGGAGTAATTGACAAAATTCTGTGCCTGTCTATGAATAAGTTGCCATGAATAAGTCGTAATTTTATCCCATCATTGCAGACTGTTTGTTTGAATTCTCTCTCTGGCACCAAATAGGTTTCATCTTCGTAGGCACAGTTAGAAGAAATCAGTATAGATGGATTTTTTTACATTTAGCTATTGCTTTATTCAGATACATGAATCTAAAGCTGAATCAGCCCTTACTTCCAGTTGTGCATATTGAGAAGATCACTTTCCAGGTAGTAAAGTTTTCAGGGAAACTGACAAAGATTCAGTTAAGTTGATCTCATGTGCTGCTACTTCTTTTAACTAATTTGGGGATAAGTCGGTGACAACCAAACCCATCTCGGTAAAAGCACTCATCATGTGTGCCCAAGGTGAGTCAGCCGGTGCTGTCCCCTACAGCTGTCACCACTGGAATGAAGTGTAGGCCAGGGGAGACTGAGCGTTCTCATGGCTGTGTGGGTTGAAGATAGTTCAAGTGTGCATGTGTGCGTGTGTGTGTGTAAAGTGCTAAGACTGTGTGCATTGACTTCCAAACCCTTCTTGTACAAAATCTCCCTAACAACACAAAGCTGCTTTGACTTAATTTATTTGGTACGTGTTGCACTTTATGTGTTTTGCTTTGGGGGGGTAGTGAGGAGAGGAGGATGAATTCTATCAAAGTACTTGTATCATAAAGATGACAATTTTGGATTTGTTTAGATTTTCTTCATACTCTTTGATTTTGTTGCCAGCGCCTGCCCAATGTAACAGCTCGATCACTATTTGCTGTCTGATAGAGGGTCCTTGTAGGGCATGTTTGCAAACTTTTCAGGTAACAACGTATGCCACAGATTATAACATTGCTAATATGTTTATCTCTGATTTTGGAAGCTAAAACATAGGTCTTTGAGAGGATTGCCAATTAATAATTATCCCACCATTGCTGTTACTTAATGCAACTGTATTACTTTGTGTTTGGAAATTGAACAAAGGTCAGTAATTTTTTTTTCTTGTGGCTTTTGTTAATGTAAAATAGATTGTTTTAGATTCTTTCCAGGGTAATTTTTCCCTGCGTACTCATTTTCTACGTTTAGAGAATTGCTTAGCCTTTTATATTTCAAAAAGGTACACTCACTTATAGTTCCATATTACTTGGTCTCTACAAGGGACTGACAAAATTCACCTTACTTTTATTCACAGAGAAAGTTGGATTGGATGTCTCTGAAAGGTAATTCTGCTAGTTGCTGATCAGCCAGTCAGTTCACCTAGCTTCAGTCTTTATAGGACTTCTAAATGTAATTTTCCTGTACTGTGACTAAAAGGTAGGCAAATTATCGGAGTGGATTATATAGTATATTCAAATAGATCCCTAAATATTACTTTGTTTAATAAGCCAGTTATTATATTAGGACCACATACTCTGTAGGACGCTTTTTTTAAAAACTATGTTGAGCAGTTTTCATTTTTTTAGACTATTGCTCCCTGTACTCTAAATGTAAAAACCACACTTCTGAACAGCTGAGCCTATGATTATATTTTTGGTTGTATGCTGCTTTTTGCTAGTGTGTATGTGTGTGTGTGTGTGTGTGTGTGTGTGTGTGTCTTTTTCTTCTCTATGAGTAATTTTATATTTCATGCTACTTCTTGAAAATTTACTCTTTGATGCTATAAGGGAATAGCCAGATGGTTTATACAAATAATCTTTACCTGCAGGATGGTGGATTGCCAAATTAGAGGAATGCTGTTTGAGATATCAAGATTCATGGTTGGGAACTAAAATACATACATTAATGCCAAATGTGTTTGGCCAATTACTAGAAGTTCTGTACAAACGTATTATCTCTTCACATGCTGTACAGTTTGCTTTTGTTGAATGGCAGTTAGTAGACAGAACAGTAAGAGTGGATTAAGACTTTTAAAGGAAATAGAATCATATGATTAAGAAAATCAGAATTTATAGAAATATTGGGATAACTGAAGATATAAAAATGCTTGTCTAGAGTGTAGCATCTAGTGACTTTTGGAGCCCCAAAGTTTGCATAAGGAAGTGATATTCTTGTCCAACGCAAGACCAACACAGTGCCAGGACTCGGGGATTTGCCGGCTCTATTATCCTCTAGAAATAACTGAAAGCAAAGCAAAGGCCTTCACAGTCCCCTCTTTTGAAGTGCATTTTTCAGCAGGGCAAGAGATATTTGGACTCTAGCTATATGACACGTTGGGAAAGCTTTTTATGGACAGGGGCAGGGGGAAGGGAACGAGGGGCAGATTTCACTTCAGTGTCTCACCTTGAATATCTTGATCAAGCTAAAGGAATCACCATAGTCTAAAACTGTTTCATTTAACACTAACAGTTTCAACTTTCAAAGAAAAAGTATTGAATAAGGGCTAGGTAACTGCCGAAG
>NW_007729057.1:59657-61493 GCF_000696425.1 Galeopterus variegatus | reverse complement strand
TGGCAGTTTATATCAGGTAACAATGCTGTACTATAGTACATGCAACAAATGATCTGGAAGTAACCCTCCCCTGGCCCATGGAAAATTTTGGTTATCTTCTAGGTTCTAAAATGAAGATATACAGATACTCTGGCAGACTGCATGTTGTATAATTTGAAAAATACTAAAAGTGGAAAATAAAATTGAATTAAACTTTGGCTGGTCTGTGTTTCCTTATTTGAGTCATCCTAAAGGCACTCTCTCATTTAAGGTGTCAACGCTTGTGTTAAGATGAGCCATTTTCCAGCCTCCAAGAGTTCAAGCAAGCAGCTATACTCGAGTAAGCAGCATACGCAGTCAACCTTGACCTTGACTTTTCTTTTTTACTTTGCTTGAATATCTGCTTTTAATTTTTTTTCATCGAAGAACTAAGACAATTTGACATTTGTTCCTTCAGCTCTGAAGAGATAGTGACTGATGAAAAAAGAATCATATTAACTTTCTTAAAAGCTGGATTGAATTAAAGCTCAGTAGGCTAGTGTATTAGCTGAATTTTTGAACTTCTTCTTGCCTGACAAAGGCACTTATTCCAAAAGCATGTTTTAGAGCATCGTCATCCTTCCTCTGATGAGTTGGAGCCTTATATATGTTGAAAGATTATTGGCATCTTTTAAGAAGGTTTAGGATGTTTGTATTCCTGTTTAAACTACTGATTCTTAGCATAAATGTACAGGTCTGAGACCTTGTGAGAAGACATCAGAGTGTGGAGTCTTTGGAGAATAACCAACAGCAGGACACAGGAGTGTCTTTTTATCTGCTCTCTTAACTGGGAGGCTTCCCTGCCTCAGGTCTCTGGAATCATGTAACCATGCACGGCATTTTGTATGTAAAACATCCTTGTTCTTGTTTTTGGTTTGGTTAATGTTGCATGAGAGCTAAAGAGTAAACATCTTTGCCTTAATCAATTAAGATGGAAAGGATGGATGCCAAATGGTGGTTTATAAATGTAATTGAGGGCATTGCAAAGGGTGTGCTTTTATGATGTCTTATCCATCTTTCTTGAAATTGTTATTCTGCAAAGAACTCGGAAGAGGCAGTTTCCAGATATTAGACTGTTAAAGGTGACTTATGTAGTAAACTTCAAATGTGGTAGATGAATATTCAGGTAGTAGCCTGTTTGTTTAAGATGGGAAAGCAGTTCTCTGAAAGAACCAGATCACGAAGCAAATTTCAGTATCAGTGGAAAATGACCCCCACAGATCCCAGAACACAGTGGCTTTGCAGTGCAGCAGGACTGTGTTGACACCCAGGGTTCCTCGGTCCCTGCAAGTCTTTCTCAGAGGTTTCCTGTCCTGCCAAGCTCTCAACTGTGCTCGGGCTTTGCCTTGGAAGCACAGAGCTGGATCATCTGTGGGAGAAAGTGGAACTAAAGCAATAATCTGCAAAGGCAATTACCGGTGACGTGTGTATTGGCAGGTTTAATTCTAGGATTTGTGACAGGTCATGTCTTGTGTACATAATACATTGAACAGAAGTAGGAAGCATCTCTTGGGTGACACATCAGATGAAAATGTGGGCTCACTTGAAAAAAGGCAGCCTGAGCCATGGGATTTTTTACTTTCCCTTTGGTGTTTGGTGGTTCTTCATCCAATTTGCTAAAAACCAAATGAACAAACAAAAAACAATACAAATCTCTGTGGTTAGTTGCGCTCAAAATAATTTTAAAGACTTGTAGGTTACCTCTGGTGGAGTCTTTCCATGTATGAAGCCCTGAATAGCAAAGGCTGGAATTCTCCATCTGCTTTGCTTCCCCAGTGCAAAAGGGGTCTCAGGAGACTCTCTCTCCCCATTTAGCAC
>NW_007729057.1:53473-58253 GCF_000696425.1 Galeopterus variegatus | reverse complement strand
TGCTTGCATTTAAAAATATATAACCTATATTCCTCTGCTTGCTAAGCAAAAAGCTATCAGTACCCTCTTGCCCCATCTCAGCTGGCTCTCAGGGAAGATCTGAGTGGTCTCATGGGTTTCCCCTCATCCTGGGGTATGTGAGGCCTTGGAGGAGGCTGCTCAGGGAGCCCTGTGGAGAACAGCTGTCCCCTACCTCACCTCCTGCTGCCATGATGATTAATAGGATCTCATTTTAGAGCTCTGGGTTTTAGAAAAGTAAACATGCCAATCATACCACGCATGCATATGCAAGTGTAACCACAGAAAGGGGTGGGAAGAGAAGTGGGGTTCCCTTCTGGGCTCCTCGCTTTATCATAGACTCCCTTTATCTGTACTTCTCCTGGGGATATTTCTGATTGATTGGGAAGTACATGCTGGTGGCAGATGTTGTCTATGTGACAGGATGCTAACTCCTTCAGCCAGTGTCAACATGGCGGCCTGCCCACTGACCCCAACCCAGCCCAGCGTCCTTGCTGCCCTGTAATGCCCTCTTCTGGGAAATGCATGCAACAGCAAAATACCCCTGGAGGAGTAGCTGTCAGGCAATGATATATTGAGTAATCCCACTACAGAAGCCTGCCCACTGACCCCAACCCAGCCCAGCGTCCTTGCTGCCCTGTAATGCCCTCTTCTGGGACATGCATGCAACAGCAAAATACCCCTGGAGGAGTAGCTGTCAGGCAATGATATATTGAGTAATCCCACTACAGAAGAATGATGGATTTGGGACCTGGATCCACCTCTCAACTTCCCATCGATAAGTGGGAAATTGTGGTCAAGTTTAACCATACAGAGTCCTGATGACCTCACCTCTATACCTGATTGATTGTGAAGAATTAGCCCAGAGCCCTCTATTCTTTACAGTGTGTTGTGGGGATCAGATGAAAAGTTGTAGGAAAACATTTTATAACAGTGCTACTCAAATAGAAGAAATTCATATTATTGGAAACTTTGTAGGAGTAGAAATTTTTGTCTTGGACCCCAGTTATTGCCTTCTACTTATCATCGCCAGTACTTAAGGGAGAGGAGAAGGATATGAGGAACATTGGGAATCATCTGATTCTACCCAGTGAAATTGAATCTCTTTTTACCTCCACCTTCATGACCTAATCGACCCCTCAAAGGTCCCACCTACTTACATCATTACATAGGGATTAGGATTTCAGAATATGAATTTTGTGGGGACCCAAACATTCAGTCCATTGCACCCACTTCTCCACCTTCTTTCCTCTTGGCAGAAAACTTACTGTTTGCCTATTTCCTTGGTGGAGAATATGCCATACCCTCCGAATATCTGCAGTGAGTAGCGTTTCAGACTACTTTCCACACTATGTGGTTTTTCACACTAGATAGCTCATGCGAGTGATGCCAGATCATCAATCAAGTCCATTAAGTTTCCCATACAGGGAGGCAGAAACCCAGCAATCACAGTTAATGCCGAGAGACTAAATCCCAGCAGGATCTTTGTAGGAGCTTAACAAATTCCCCAAAGGGAGATTAGTAGATGCTCTAGGAGTCAGCCGAGCTGGTACACAAAAGCATGCTCAGTTTCTGCCAGCGTCTGGAAACAAGTTATCTACTACCTCTTCTGCAATGAGCCCTGGTATTTGAAACCTCCCCTCCCAGCACCACAGACCAGAGACTGTACAGAAACTGACTGTACAGTACAGGCTGGCTCTGCCCTGTGCACATGGACCTGCTGCTCATAAAAACGAGGTGACTATGATCATGGCCTCTGCTTTATATACATTGTCTCCTTTAAGACTGTAAACCCATGAGAAAACCAAAATCCGAAGAGGTGAGGTAACTTGTCCCAGGTCACATTGCTAGTTTTGACTCTGGAACTCAGGTTCCTTTTAACACAGTCCTCTGCTCATCCATCTCAAGGGTACGAGTCAGGAGCCGTATCAATGCCGTTCCCAATTTTCTTTATGAGTTGTTGCAAATTAATAGTGCTTTTATTTCATTTTATTGAGCAAATAAATTGGGGGGTTCTTGAAGAAAGTACATCACCAGTACTTTTAGAGGACTAGGAGGGACATTGGGGATCATCCGGTTCTACCCAGTGAGGTCAAGTGACTTGCTTCATGTCTCAATGCTGTCAGGAACGAGCCCAAGCCCAGAGCACTTCTCAGGGTTCACTGTGCCACAGCAGCCCTGGGCATGCAGAGATCAAAACTAGTCATAATAACTGCGAGGTAATGGGAGCCTTTCTGACATGATTAGGTCAAGTATTGATACGAGTTGTGTGGAAGTGTTTTGCCACAGTTCCTTGTTGAGTGTGATTAACAGTGGACTTTGGCACTTTATAGACTGGAGTTTCAGGAGTTCTCACACTTCCCTTTATTTAACCAAGTGCCTCAAACAAGTTGCCTAACCTCTCTGTGTCATAGAGCACTTAGCATGGTGCCTGGCTCACAACAATAGCAGTCCTTCGCATGTGTTCTGGAATCTCTTACAAGGAATGGATTAGAGTGGTACTGTTATTCCCATGTACAGATGAAGAAACTGAGGCATGGAGAGGCTAAGTGAGTTGCACAACATCAGAAGTGGTGGAGCTGACTCCAGAGTACACTTTCTTAACAAGGAGGCTGAACTTTCCTGGGGTCTCATGATGGCTGAGGTGCATAGAGAGACAGAGCTCAAGTCCTGCTTCACCCCCAGATCTGAGCTTATTCCCAGATCTAAGATGCCTCATAGAGAGCAGTTGAAATCTCCATGTGATGAACCCAAAGCCTTCTGCAGAAATGTTAGCCTTCATTCATTCTTTCAGCATATGTTTGTACGCCTACCTTGCACTCAGCATTGTTTTCAGAGCTGGGAAGTGGTTCTGAATAAGACAAGATAGAGTCTTCATTTCTTCAGGGGCAAATTATAAACAAGTGAACAACACTTTCTAAAATGATTTAGTACGTTCAAGTGTTACGAAGAAAATAAAGCAGGGAGCTGTGATAGCAAGTGAAGTGGGTCTACTTTCGACACGGTGGTCAAGGAAGGCCTCTGTGAATGAAGGCACCAGCCATGCAAAGATCTGGAGACAGTTATAAACAGAAGGAACAGCAGGGGCAGATCCTGAGGAAGGATTTTGCTTGGTGTGTTAGTGGTAACAGAACTCTGATTTTACACGAAACCTCTCTCCACACTGGTAGTTCAGTCCTTCATTTAACTAGCAAATCAAAAGGATGGTTAAGTATGAGGGCACATCAAAAAGTTCATGGAAAGATTCATATTATCTTTTAATTTTATTTTTCCATGAACTTTTTGAAGTACACTTGTATGTTTGTGTTGCCTTCAAAAGTAAGAAACACATTGGAATGATCAAGAATGTCTTTCCTGGATTTAGAAATACAACACCAAAGTCATTTGGACATTTTTGCAGCTAGCAGTTTTGTAAGCAGACATAAATTTGTAGCCCACACTTCAGTGCTTGCTCTGAAACCCAAATAAAGGAGGGCAAGCCTATCCCCAGCAGGCGTGTTTTAAACAGCTAAGCAAATTCACACCAATCCACGGTCCCCGAAAGGGTAAAGAATAAGACTGATGGATGAATATGGAAAAGCTGATTTGCTGTCGAGCCGTGGGGTCAAACACAGGCCCGAGGGGCCCACCTGCATCTTTTTATAGTCTTCTTCTCAAGGAGATGGCGCTGCTCCAGTGTGCCCCCTTGGAAATTCTGCTTGCTGACCTCATACGTGAGAGGTATGCCCAACATACTTTGGGAAGGTTATTTCAACTTTTTTGCTACATCAGGCCTCTGTGATTGGTGAACGTCAAAACCCCCAGAAAATACACATCCTTGCCTGCCCTTGGTAAGCATGGAGAGAATTTTCACTGGTCAATAAGACACGATTCTGGATTTTGTTTGATTATTCTTGAGCTGACATTTTTGGGTGTCCCTGGAACATAGCTTTGACAGCACCTGCCTGCTCTGTTCTGGCATCAGACTCAGCTCTTGCTGAAATCTGCCTGGAAAGAAGTGTGTCCCATTGTGGGGCTTACAACTAAATGACACCAGACTGAAAACCCCTGTAAGTCCCTTAGCCAGTGTCTAATTAGCCTGTGTCTTTAGGAAGTGGGACAAGTGGGATATCACTTAGCTGAACAGCCTCAGCTGTTCAAAATGGTTATGTTAGTATGTGACGGTGTGTGTGTGTGTGTGTGTGCGCGCGCGTGTGGACTCCTTCCCCCTCCCTGCGCTGGTGTGACTTATCAACAGTCCAGATCTAGGTTTCTTTAAGACTTAAAGGGCTGACACAGAGGTGACTGCACTTTTTATTTTCCTCTTCCAAGGTGCCGATTTTGTTTTAAGAGTACTCTTGTGTGAGCCATGGTTGGGGGAATGAGTGAAATTTCTCTTCCTTTGTTCAGGTGGGGCAAAAGCTTGACTTAGAGGAAGGAGGCTCCTTGGCAGATGTGGGGTGGAAGTGTTTTCAAGCTGTCCTGATCTCTGGGCCTGTTTCCTCACCTGTGCAATGAGAAGGGTGGATGAGATCAGTTTCCCAGGGTTGCCTGCAGGTGAGTAGCACCTGGCGTCCTTATTCAAAAACCACTCTGCTGTCCTGAATCAGAATTCTCAGGAGTGATCTATGTCTTGAGCAGGCACACGGGGTGATCCTCTTCCTCAAGGAGGCTTGGAACAGTGTCCTGTGTGGTCTCTAATACGTCTTCCAGCTCCCAAATTCCTGATTAAGTCTGGAAGGCAGTGACTTCTGACTATTCTTGGAACCCAAACCTCTTTGCA
>NW_007729057.1:50193-53201 GCF_000696425.1 Galeopterus variegatus | reverse complement strand
AGGGTTGCCTGCAGGTGAGTAGCACCTGGCGTCCTTATTCAAAAACCACTCTGCTGTCCTGAATCAGAATTCTCAGGAGTGATCTATGTCTTGAGCAGGCACACGGGGCGATCCTCTTCCTCAAGGAGGCTTGGAACAGTGGCCTGTGTGGTCTCTAATATGTCTTCTAGCTCCCAAACTCCTGATTAAGTCTGGAAGGCAGTGACTTCTGACTATTCTTGGAACCCAAACCTCTTTGCAAATCCAAGGACAGCTGTAGATGCTCTCTTTAGGAAAAATGTATGTAGACACAGACTGTTAAATCCAGTTGGAGGGTCTGTGGACCTTGATTAAGAATTCCCACTCTAAGGTCAAGTCTCAAATGAATATCCAACATTTTGAACCATGCCTGGCACAAAGTAGCCACTCACTGTAGGTTAGCTATTTTTTGACTTATGTCTCCTAGCTTTTTTATGATATACTAATATCTCATTTTATAGATTAGGAAACTGAGGCATAAAGAGATTAACATACCTTGTAAGTGGTGACTGGACTTGAACCCAAACAGTCTGATTCCAGAGCCAGCAAACTTAAATTCTGGGTTGCCTAATGAAGTGGTTATCAGTTTTGCCTACCTGAATTCATGGCCACTACCTGAATTTCTGATCAGTTCCCTATACCTCGCCAATATTAATTACAATTAATTAAGTAGCTACTATGTGCCATGAATATTATATATATAGTCTCGTTGAAAAATGTGCTCAGAAAATGATATATAGTATTAATATACACATTGAGTCCTATGTAAATAAAGATAGGAAAAATTAGGAAGGTAAATAAATAAATTCTGAGGTTCAGAAATTTTTTGGATTATCTTCTCTTTAGATATTTCCGTTTCATTATACTACCAGACAATAGGAACAAGCACAGTTATTTGCAAAGACTTATTTAATTCATTGTAGAGTCTTAAAAAGTATAGCAATAGTTTTGTCCCTACTTCCAGCACGTTAGTGTCAATCAGACACGAGCTGGCTCTCTTTGCACTGCTGGTCAGAGCCACATTAACGGTAGTAGGAGCACTGTTTGCTGAGCAGGTGCTTCTGCTGGCGCTGCGTTCAAGCACTTCACATGTGGTATTTCATTTAACCTCACAACAGAATCAGACTATCATATTTCAGGTACTCCTTTCAAGCAAAGAACTTCAAGCAGAGATCTTGTCTGATTTCATGGCTGCACATTTCCCAAGTCGTGAGAAATGCACAGTTGAGGAACATGTTCAAGGCAAGCCCAGGAGAGAGAGAGCACAAAAGTGTGTTCAGGCAAGCACCAGGGCAGTACCTGTGCCTTCCTGGACATTCTCAGGCCTCTCTGTGTGGCATCACTTACCAGGCTGGCTTAGCCAAGATCACGCACACAGCAGGAGGATCCTAAATCACAGAGGATCACACGCTCCACTGACTGAAACCAACACATAAGAAGGGCTGGGCCCATTTAGTGTGGGCGAGACCTGCAGGGGCTCCCTCACTCGGCCCCTCCTGTTGGTGCAAGTAGCTGTCCCAAAGGGCAGGCGCCACCACAGCCCCATCCTTCGACACCAGCCTCCACACCCACCATAGAAGGAGTAAGAGCTGGGGTGGGGCACACTTAGGTGAAACATCCCTGTAACTTTTTTCCAGGTTGGCCTTGCCCGGTGTGACGTGGCCAGCCAGGCAACACCAGATCTCAAGTACCTATCTGTGCAGGACCCACCGATGAAAGGAAAGGTCCAGGCTTTCAGAGTGTTGGGCCTATTGTCAAGGGGAGAGGTGGAGCAGGCCACTTGGCCCTGACCTTACCTTAACAGAGAACCTCCAAATTTGGCCTTGGAGGTTTAATAGATAGTCATAGAAGTGAACTGAAATAGTTAGAAGAAGGAATGTTCTCCACGCACCTTTAAAGTTGTACGGCATTTCCTGCAGTGTGCTTGGAATGGGTTTCTTTAAGGAGTCCCAAAATTAACGTGTGGGAGCAGCACCATACGTCATCTTGTGTGTGCGTGTGCGTGCGTGCGTGCGTGTGTGTGTGTGTAAAGCCATTTGTTTGTTAAATGGAACACTTAAAAAATATACCACTCTGTTTGTTTTTGAAACTGTCAGGGGCCTCACTAAATGGAAAAGTCTCAGGTCATGCTTGATCTGAGAGACCTGGGAAGACCACAGATTAGAGGTTTCAGCAGAGGACCAAACCCAACTGTGTTTCTGCAGAAATTCTGTCTCAGAACAAGTTTTCCCAGCTGCAGGTCCAACCAGCACCGCAAGGTCCCAAGCCGATCTGCTGGGCCCCAGGCTCAGCTCTGCCACCAGCTGTGGCATCTTGGGTCAGTCACCCAAACTCCACAGTGCAAGGCTGGCAGGACAGAGCCATATTCATAGTTCTGCCTGTAACATCTTCAGGAGTTAGATTTGTGTGACTGCTTACAAAGGTGCCCTGGGAGTGTAGACATCCTACAAACCAGCTGTCTGAGCAGTACAGGGAAGACAGGTGGCCTGGAAGCCAGGCAGCTACCTCTGGGCTCTCTGCTAAGATAGGAGTGATGCTGCAGCCACTCTGAGTTGGGGGGACCAGCATGAGGCTGGACTCAAAGGACTGGGCTGCACCTCGTCTGCTCATCAGGTATTAACCGAGCACCTGCTCTGGCCTGGGTTTGTTCAAGGCTCTGGTGCTGGACAGTGGACAGGCAAGGTTCCTAACCCCTCCTTGTTTATAGCTGAATGCCATCATTTAAAAGGGAGGAAGTCATCTGAGGACTGGGCTAGGATGGAACGGCCTGAAAAGGCCTTTCTTCATTCTTCCGGTTCTGAACTCACTTGCGCCGTGGCCCAATCATCTTTGCTCTTGAGGGGCTCCGCTCTCCGTTTCTAGATCCCACAGAGAAAGGCGCTGGAGCCCCTCTTCGCGCTCGGTCGGTGTGGCGCGACCCACATGCTGTGTGTTCCATCACCTGGGCGGGCCGGGCTGGGGGAACAGGCTCCCGCCGCCTCGCAAGCACC
>NW_007729057.1:43762-50183 GCF_000696425.1 Galeopterus variegatus | reverse complement strand
TATGCCAGAACCTGTGCCAAGAGTAAAAATGCTTGCTTTTGAGAAGCTCACAGTCTAGTTGGAAAGACAGCGGTGCAGAAAAGTGTCTGGAACTGTTGATCTGTCTGGACATAGTGAAGACATCCCAAGTAAACTGTAGTTGTGCTCTAAGTTGGAGATGAGTAGGACTGCTTTAGGAGAAAAAGGCGAGAGACTTTCCAGGCCATATGGTAGGGTATCAGTAAGGGTACTTTCTGTTGTAGGTAGCACTACTTAGGTTATTTACTGTCTTGCTTAAGACATCTGGAGGTAGGTGATTGAAAGCAGTCACAGTTCTTGGTTGGCTTCTAGAAAATTCTGTTGGTCTTCCCTGCCCTCCACAAGGTGACTGGAGCTCCATCATGCCTTCGCATGATACAATCCAAAGCCGAAAGGGAAGGGCTTGCTTCTCCATCTTTCTCTAGATGGAAAGGACACATTTTCCCAGAAGTTCCTGGTGTCATTGGCCAGAATGATCACATGCTCATCTCAAAACCAGTCACTGGTGAAGAGGTTGTCTATGATTGTTTTGTCAAGCAATCTTCTGGAGCTGGGGAGGAGCTCACCTTCCCTGAGCACGTCGATGCCCCATATCTGAACAGAATTAGAATTCTGTTAGCAAGGAAAAAAGTGAGACTGCCTGGTAGGCTGTTAGGTGGGCAACCAATCTCCCACAAGTGATGACAGGTGATGCGAGGTATGGCATACATGGGAAGTCAGGAGAAGTTCAGTACACTAGGACAAGCAGAGGGTGTGGCTAAGGGAAGGAAAGGAGCGAAGGTTGGAGAAGCAGGTAAAGACAGGAATACCCTGTAAGATTCCACTGTGGGTATCACCAAAAAGCATAAATCTTGGTCCCATTTCTCAAAGAGCTTGCACTGGAAACCTGGAAAAGTTTTTCTGAGTTTTTCATACTCCCATTTGTAACAGCAACAGTGGCTCACTCTATGGTGGTAATCATCAAGGGGAGGGTTGGGGTGGAGGAGTTTGGGGTGGGGGGCACATGTGATTTGAAAAAGCCTCACAGGTGGTTCTGCTGGGCCTCCCACTGCTACCTTCCCCAGACCTCCTCTTGAGAACACTTGTTTGCTCTAAATCATGACTTTGTTTCAGTATTATTACCTGTCTTCAAACTAACAGGCTGGGACTTGGTGAGGATGCCATTAGTGGTAGATCCTGTACTAGAAAACAATTTTCCTGACACTAAGTCCAATGATTAACTGCTTTAGAAGTTTCGTTTGGTAAGGAATCAGGCTCTACCATGTACTGCTTTTAAATCATTTAGCCTGTTTGCATTTGAAGCATGAGATGAGTTCTGTTCTTTGTTTCTATTCGATACAGTGGACATTGGTGGGAGTTTGAAGTTAGATTGGGCAACCAGGGATGCTACTTTTCATGATCCTCCATCCTCAATTATTAGTTAGCAGAGAAATTGGCAAAAAGACCTGGTACCTAATCCAGGAAGAAAGGAGGGGATGGAGGGCAGCATACTTTGTTGTTTTCCTCAGCAGTTCTGCCATGGGCTGGCCAGGATCACTGCAAGAATGTGAAGGAGTGGGAGGTAGAGAGAGATGTCTTGGGCAGCCACCCTACAAATACTTATTGAGCACCTCCTGTGTGCCAGACACTGTTCTAGGTGCTGGGGATAGCAGAATATGGAAGAAAGACAAAGTTCCTGTTCTCATGGAGCTTACAATCTACTGGAAGGAGGTATTTATTTATGTTTTGTCTAATATGACAGGTGGTGAGATACATATTTATTTATGTTTTGTCTAATATGACAGGTGGTGAGATACACTATAATGACAAATCAAATAGGTCCAGAGAAGAGTGCATTCATTGGAACCAAGTGGATAGAGTGCTGGAAATCTTCAAGGTTTATTCTTTCTCTTGTTTCCGGTAGAGAAACATGGCCTGAGCAGGTATGATTTGGGGCAAAAAAGACAGATGTTCATTTGGAAAAAGAGGGTTAAATATTGAATAACTTGATAGTATTGAATATCGCGATATTCTTTCATGCAGGATTTCTTTATTAGTTTGTTATACCTTACGTTTTTCCTAAATGTGATTTACAATGACTTACAAAAACATGTACCAGGTGATGAGAAATAAGTGAAGAAATATGAGCAAAGGGAAAATAGGGGTCATTTCTTTCATCATCGTGTTTCAGAATTGTTTAGGTAGCAGGGGAAGGAGGAAGTGTGGTGATTAAAAATGTGGTGATTCATGCTCAGGGTTTATTATTTAAAAAATGAGAAAATAAGTCTCAGTGTCTCAGAAACTTATAACTTTTTGAATGTGTGTTTAAAGACCCAAGTTTATTTGATAGGAAAAGTGGTTTCTTTACTAAGGACTTATATAAAATTTATCTCCTGAGTTCGAAGAAAACTGAACTTTTTTTTAAGCATGAGGAATAGGGTGGAATATACTTGCTCCATCTTGTGTGAAACTTGAAAACTAATTTGATTACTTATTTTTGTTGGGTTGTTTTCTTATTGTTCATAATTTGGATATAAGTCTTATGTCAGAAATGTGATTTGCAAATAATTTCTCCCAATTGTTGTTTTATCTTTTTTATTTCCTTGACGGTGTTTTGCTCAGAGCACAAGTTTTTAATTTTGATAAACCAATTTATTCACTTTTTTATGGTTCAAACTTTCATTGTTATATTTAGGAATTCTTTGACTAAAAGTCTCAAAAATTGTTTTCTTCTAGAAGTTTCATAGTTTTATGTTTTGATCTGTGATCCATTTTGGGTTAATTTGTGTATAAGAGTTTTCTTATAGAAGTTTCATAGTTTTATGTTTTGATCTGTGATCCATTTTGGGTTAATTTGTGTATAAGATGTAAAGTATGGGTCAAGGATTTCTTTTCTGTTTCTTTTTTGGCATGTGGAAGCCCAACTGTTCCAGCACCATTTGTTGAAAAGACTACCCTTTCCCCATGGAATTGTCTTGACACTTTTGTCACAAATCAGTTAGTGAAAATGTAAGGGCTTACTTCTGGACTCTCAATTCGATTACAATGATCTGTGTACTTACTTTGTGCCAACACTGCACTGTCTTGATTACTGTGACTTTAGAATAAGTTTTCGAAGCAGGTAGTATAATTCTTCCAACTTTGTTCTTTTCCAAAATTGTTATGGGTCTTCTAGTTCCTTTGCCTTTCTATATGAATTCTACAATCAGCTTGTCAATATCAACAAAAAATCCTGCTGGGACTTTGAATGGGATTGCATTAAATCTGTACATTGATTTAGGAATATTTCACATCTCTACAACATTGACTCTTCTAACGCATGAATGTGGTATATCTTTTCATTTATTGAAGTCTTCTTTTATTTCTTCTATCAGCATTCAGTAGTTTTCAGGATATAGATCTTGCACATATTTTGTTAGATTTATACTTAAGTATTTCATTTTGGGGATTGCTATTGTTGCTAGTATATAGAAATACAATTGATTTTCATATATTGACATTGTATTCTGTGACCTTGCTAAAGTTGCTTATTTGTTCTAGGTAGATTGTTTGTAGATACTTTGGGGTTTTCTACATAGACTATCATGTCATCTATGAATAGAGAAGTTTTGTTTTTTTCTTTCCACTCTGGATGCCTATTTCTTTTTCTTGCCTTATTATACTGGCTAAGAATTCCAGTGCANATGGTTCAAACTTTCATTGTTATATTTAGGAATTCTTTGACTAAAAGTCTCAAAAATTGTTTTCTTCTAGAAGTTTCATAGTTTTATGTTTTGATCTGTGATCCATTTTGGGTTAATTTGTGTATAAGATGTAAAGTATGGGTCAAGGATTTCTTTTCTGTTTCTTTTTTGGCATGTGGAAGCCCAACTGTTCCAGCACCATTTGTTGAAAAGACTACCCTTTCCCCATGGAATTGTCTTGACACTTTTGTCACAAATCAGTTAGTGAAAATGTAAGGGCTTACTTCTGGACTCTCAATTCGATTACAATGATCTGTGTACTTACTTTGTGCCAACACTGCACTGTCTTGATTACTGTGACTTTAGAATAAGTTTTCGAAGCAGGTAGTATAATTCTTCCAACTTTGTTCTTTTCCAAAATTGTTATGGGTCTTCTAGTTCCTTTGCCTTTCTATATGAATTCTACAATCAGCTTGTCAATATCAACAAAAAATCCTGCTGGGACTTTGAATGGGATTGCATTAAATCTGTACATTGATTTAGGAATATTTCACATCTCTACAACATTGACTCTTCTAACGCATGAATGTGGTATATCTTTTCATTTATTGAAGTCTTCTTTTATTTCTTCTATCAGCATTCAGTAGTTTTCAGGATATAGATCTTGCACATATTTTGTTAGATTTATACTTAAGTATTTCATTTTGGGGATTGCTATTGTTGCTAGTATATAGAAATACAATTGATTTTCATATATTGACATTGTATTCTGTGACCTTGCTAAAGTTGCTTATTTGTTCTAGGTAGATTGTTTGTAGATACTTTGGAGTTTTCTACATAGACTATCATGTCATCTATGAATAGAGAAGTTTTGTTTTTTTTCTTTCCACTCTGGATGCCTATTTCGTTTTCTTGCCTTATTATACTGGCTAAGAATTCCAGTGCAATATTGAATAGAAGTGGTGTGAGGGAACATCCTCGCACTGTTTCTTATCATGGGGGGAGGGGGAAGCAAGCAATCTTTCACTGTTAAGTATGGTATTAGCTGAGGTTTTTTTGTAGATGCCCTATGTGGTTAAGGAATTTCTCTTGTATTCCTAGTTTACTAAGAGTTTATTATTGCTGTTATTATTATGAATGGATTTTGAATTTTGTTGAATGCTTTTTCACTATAAAATTATATGATTTTTCTTCATATTTAATATGGCAACTTGCACTGATTGATTTTCAAATGTGGAAGCAGCCTTGCATTCCTTGGATAAACTTCACTTGGTTGTGGTGTATTTTTGGAAGAGACATAGGATTGGTATTATTTCTTCTTTTAATGTTTGGTAGAATTCACTAGTGAAAACATCTGGTCCTACAGTTTTCTTTGTTGGAAGATTTTTAGCTACAAATTTAATTTCTTTAATAGATGTAGGACTATTCAGGTTATCTATTTCTTCTTGATAAGTTTTGGTAGTTTGTATTTTTCAAAGACTACCTCATCTTTGTCAAATTTATAGGTATAGAATTGTTTGTGGTGTTCCCTTATTATACATTTAATGTCAGTGGGGTCTGTGATGATATTCCTTCTTTTATTCCTGATATTGTAATTTGTGTCTTCAGTCTTTTTCCTGCTCCATCTGTCTGGAGGTCTATCAATTTTATTGATCTTTTTAAAGATCCAGAGTTTGGTTTAATTACTTTTGTCTATTATTTTTCCATCTTCATTGATTTCTGCTCTTTATTATTGCCTTCTTTCTTCTTGCATTGGATTTTCTATTTTCTTAAGGGATAAGCTTATATTACTGATTTTTCTTCTCTTTTAGTGTAAGTATTTAATGCTATAAACTTCCCTCTAAGAACTGCTTTAACTGCATTCTGCAATTTTGATATGTGTATTTTAATTTTCATTTAGATTAAAATATTTAAAAATTTTCCTAAGACTACCTCATGATGCATATGTTATTTTAATGTATGTCATTTAATTTTGAAATATTTGCGATTTTTCTGGAAGTCTTTCTGTTATTGATTTCTGATTTAATTCTCTTATTATCCCAGAATATAATTTACATAATTTTTGTTCTTTTAAATGTGTTTATGTTTGTTATATGGCCCAGAATATGGTTTATCTTGGTGAATGTTTAGTGCACACTTGAAAAGAATGTATAGTCTGCTGTCGTTGGATGGAATGTTCCAGAAATACTAATTAGGTCAAGTTGCTTGATAGGATTGTTTGGATCTTCCGTGTCCTTACAGATCTTCTGTCCACTTGTTTTATCAATAACTAAAAGTGGAACGTTAGAGTCTCCAACTACAATTGTGGGTTTTTCTATCTCTCCTTTTCATTCTATTACTTCTTGCTTCATGTATTTTGACCATCTGTTGTTAAGTGCATATACATTTAGGATTGTTATGTCCTTTTGGAGAATTGAATCCTTTCTTACTATGTAATATCCCTCTTTATTCTTATTAATATTCCCTGTTCTGGAGTCGACTTTGGGTGTTAATATATAGTTATTCCAGCTTTCCTTTGGTTAGTGTTTGCATCATATATGTATTTTTTTGTTCTTTTACTTTTAACTTATATATGTCTTTATATATATATATTTTTTTTTTCCTTTTTTTTTGTCTTTTTTCGTGTCCGGCAATGGATCGCAACCCTCAGTAACTTATACATGTCTTTATATATATATATTTTTTTTTTCCTTTTTTTTTTTGTCTTTTTTCGTGTCCGGCAATGGATCGCAACCCTCAGT
>NW_007729057.1:40160-42663 GCF_000696425.1 Galeopterus variegatus | reverse complement strand
GGCCCCCGATATATGTCTTTATATTTAAGGTGAGATTCTTGTAGACAGCATATAGTTGGGTCTTTTTTAACCAATCTGACAATATCTGTCTTTAAATTGGTGTATTACCATTCACATTTACTATGATATTGATAAGGCTTAGTTAAAATCTGCTGTCTTGCTCTCTGTTTTCTATTTTTTTCATCTGTCCTTTCTTTGTTTCTTTTTCCCCCCCTGTTACTTGAGCATTTTTTATGATTCCCTTTTATTTCCACTATGGACTTCTTATTCATGCCTCTTTAATTTTGTTTTTTAGTGATTGCCCTAGAGTTTACAATATATATCTTTAGTTAATCAGAGTCTACTTTCAAGTAATATTATTCTGTTTCACGTGTAAGGATCTTATAGCAGTGTATCTACAATTCTCTCTTTCATCCTTGGTGCTATTGTTAGCATTTTCTTACATAAGCTATAAACAAAATATAGTTACTGTTTTTTGCTTTAGACAGGGGTTAGCAGACTTTTTCAGTAAAAAGCCAGTAAGTAAATACTTTAGNTTTTTTTTTTCTTTCAGCAATTTAAAGATGTTGTTTCATTGTCTTTTTACCTTGCATGCCTTCTGACAATGTCTTCTGAAATTCTTATCTTTGTTCCTTTTTATCTTTGTTTCTTTTTATTTAATGTTTTTCTTTTGCTGCATTCAAGATTTTCTTTTTGTCTTTGGTTTTCAGCTGTTTGGTATGATATGCCCAGTCTCTGTGTATGTGCATGTGCACACATGTGTGCAACTGATATTTATCCTTCTTGATGTTCTTGAGTGTAAGGAAAATGAAAAATGGTTGGGCTTCCTCAGCTGTGTGGAATCTTGCTGAGCATGACCTACCCTGTTTGAGGTAAATACGTTAACTGCACACGTGTGCCCAGGCTTTCCTTGGCTATTGTCTGATGTAATTGGGTATGTGTGCTCAGGTGTTCCTTGGTTGTTTGACTTGCACCCAGGTGTTCCCTGGCTTATCTGACTTAAGTATAAAGAACAAATGGTTCTGATCCACAGGGCCACTGGGACACCCCAGGAGGTCACTGGGGTGGCTGTGGCTGCTGCTAGTTATCTGAGTTTGCATCCGAATAAAGCCTATCAACTTTACCCACAGGATCTTTTCCAATTACCTAGCTTGCGACCTGCATATGAAGGGTCTATGACCTCATTTGCACAGAATGAGTTTGAAGGGTCCGTGACCCAGCCTGACATTGAGCTTCTTGGATCTGTGATTTGGTATCTGTCATTAACTTGGGGAAATTCCCGGCAATCATTTCTTCAAATGTTTCTTCTGCATCCATTCTCTTTTCTTCTTCTGAAATTTAAGTTACACCTAGGTTAGAATTTTTACTATGGTCCCACAGCTCTTGGACACTGTTCTTTTTTGTTTTATTCATTTTTTTCCCTCCTCTTAGTTTGGGTAATTTCTATAGACCTATTTTCAAGTTCCTTGGCTGTTCAAAGTTTACTGAAGAATCCCTTTTCAAAGCATCCTTCATTTGTTACTGGGGTTAGCCTTTCAAGTATTTCCATTTGATTCTTTCCTGTAGCTTTCTGTCTGGTAAAATTACCCATGTTATTAACCCATTCCACTAGGATCTTTTACAATTAATTATGGTTATTTAAAATTCTGTGTCTGCTATCTCCAACATCTGTCATGTCCGAGTCTGGTTCTGTTAATTGTTATGTCGCTTGGCAGTGTTGTCTTCTCTTGCTTTTTACACGCCCTGTAATTTTTTTGTTGAGATCTGTACAACTTGTGTAGGACATTAGAGACTTTGATAAATAGCTCTTATGCCTAGAAATGGACACATCTTTTTATTTCTACTAGGCCTTTAGTGTGAGGGTTGACCATCTAGTCAGGAATTGAACTGGATTTGAGGTTTGTTGTTGCTGTGATTACCTTCAGTGAACTCCAGACTTAAAATTTCTGTAGTGATGCCTTGTGTTTAGGGTTGGGGCTGGTTTGGGGATTTTCTCACTGTCTGTGCCACTGTTGGCTTTAGGTCTTCCTTTTGCACTGTGCCCAAGAATGGTCTGCCTTTATGCTCTTCCACCTCTCCCAGCAGTAGTTCATTGTTATTTGTTACCTGATACTGGTTAGCAAGTGTCCAGGTGCATCTGCCTTGAGTAGACAGGTGCTCATGTCCTGTCTCTTCCTGCAGGGGACTGTTTCTCCCTAGTTTTGGGGCTAGTTTGTTCCCCTGTGGCCTAAGTTGTCTAATGGATTTGAGCAAGTTATGAACTTGCTGTTTATCTGGCTTTTTATTTGTTGTCTGTAAGCATGGGCATCATTTTCTTTTCAGATTTTTACATCCTGAGCAAAAATCAAAAGCCCTGATTTCATGTTTTTGAGCTTTCTTTTTTATGAGCTTCACATAAAATCCTGGTGTTGTTTTCCTTCCCTCTGTGTTTTATAAAATGTCATTTACATATTTCATACATATAAATCAGTGGTTCTCAACCCTTACTTGGGGAGCATTAAAA
>NW_007729057.1:36619-40005 GCF_000696425.1 Galeopterus variegatus | reverse complement strand
ATTTGAGCAAGTTATGAACTTGCTGTTTATCTGGCTTTTTATTTGTTGTCTGTAAGCATGGTCATCATGTTCTTTTCAGATCTTTACATCCTGAGCAAAAATCAAAAGCCCTGATTTCATGTTTTTGAGCTTTCTTTTTTGTGAGCTTCACATAAAATCCTGGTGTTGTTTTCCTTCCCTCTGTGTTTTATAAAATGTTATTTACATATTTCATACATATAAATCAGTGGTTCTCAACCCTTACTTGGGGAGCATTAAAACAAAATACAGTTTTTGGCCTCTGTGTTTCAGTTGATATATGTCGGAATCCAGGTGTGGGTATCTTTTATAAGCTCAGGTGATTCTGATGTTCATCTAGGTTGGGAACCCCTGGTCTGAGTATGACTTACAACCCTTCCTCTCACCAAGGTGCTATTCCGATATAAATGGCCAAATGAAATTTCAGGCTGTATATATTTACCTTGTGAAATTGTTTCTTCCCTAATTGTGCCTTCAGCGATAGTGAATTGCCTGTGATCTAGGTTGATAGTTTCACAGAATGTGGAGGAAGCTTAGTTCTTCTCATTTAACTTTCTACAACTTGCATGAATACCCTCCCTGTGGATATATGGCTTGAGTGCTACTTCAAGTTTTTCAAGGGCTATAAACTCTCTGCCATTTAAAATAATACACCCCAATTGTGGGATAGTCATACTTGTTAGAGATGTTTTCCTTCTACTGAATTGACATGTGCCCTTTCATAATCTACCAAATAATTTGTCTAACTCACTGCCTTCCAAACTGTTTTGAAAGAAATCTGTTCATACGACCCAGTGCATGTGCGTGCAAACAAGTGCACACACACTACACACACTCACACACATGCTCGTACCCATGACAAGCATTTTTGTAACAGCATTTACTCTTACTCTAAGTCTTGTACCTCTAAATGGATTTCATGATCCACCTTTGGATTGCGTCATACAGTGTAAAAAATACTTGTCCAGCCCATCTTCCATGATTTCAAAACAGCTATCCTGGTACCTGTGAGTGTTCTTGTGTCTGGTGTAATGCTGGTTCCTCCAGCGGTGTTTCCAGCTTCCTCACTACGCTGGTCAGTTTTATGCACTAGGTACTGTGGCAGGTGCTGGGTGACATGCCCGATATTTCAGATCTTATGGCCCAGTTGGGGACACTTGACATGCAGGATGAGTGTCAATGAATTGTGTAGTTGGTAAGTGCTCTTAGAGGTCACAGACGAGGGAAAGGTCTCACAAGTGGTCAGGAAAAACTTTGCTTTGAAAGTGAGCATTGGATGTATGGAGCAGAAGGCATATAGGGGTGGAAGAATTTTCAGGGAGAAGAAACCTATTTTAGTAGTCTCCCAAGTTCTTTGATACCTCTGCTCTCTCTAGCAGTGACTTGGATCCATAGGATCTGAGAAAAACTGTAGGTTAGATACAAAGGGGAAACCTAATTTAAATGGTTTCTATAACTGAAGATAGACAAAGTGCATAGATGTTAATAGACTCAAGTCCCCTCACTCCCTCGCCCCCTGTGTTGGAGGCTTTTGGGGTTCTGACTCTGACAAATGCAGTGTGTATGTTTTTCTGGAAGCTACTTCTAGTCATAGCAATGCTCAGCTTGCCAGGGGCCATTTCAGGGTTGATAGCATTAGTTGCCTCTTTGTGACTTCCCTCAAGTTTTGGAGCAACCACCCATAGCCACTGGCCCAATTTTGCCTACTTTCTCTTCTCAGGGGGGCCCTTGAACAGATGTATTACTAAGAAATGTACATTCTCAAAGTATGCCACATCCACCTCTCTTCATGACCCACTTCATCTATGAGACAATCTTCTCTATGTTCCTGTTTACAGTAAAACAGTGCCACTATCAAAATACTGCAGAAAAACCAGGTATTACATCATTGGCATTATGTTGAAATCAGCTCATTCATTTTGGAACCATTTTACTATGGTAGAAAACAGAGAAGTACATTAGGGGAAACATAGGCACTATGCGTGTTATTTGTCCCTTAGCAAGTTGTGGGGACCACAGTTCTTAAGCAACTATGAGAATAGTTAGGACAAAGATGAGGGCTGTGGGTAATCTACTGCTGTGCCTGCACCATAGGATAGGGACTGGTGTTACTGGGAAATGCACCTAATAAATTTCTCTTAGGATTTAGTGCCAGAATGGTAGTTTATCTCCTAGGAAGAACGGATAAATCAAACTGTGGAGACCTATGTAGTTTTTTATATTTCTCTTTTTGCCTTGGCAGCCAGGAAGCCTGTAACTAAATGTAAAAATACTCAATTGTAGTGGTAGTTTTATTTCCAGGTTCTAAGTACATAGATTTCCTATCTTATGAGATTTCACGTTTTTTAAAAAACAGTAACATTTATTTTTATCTTATTACCATGGTGGTATATATTCATTATAGAAAATGTGGAAAACGGTAGGTTCCCACCCCAACCAGTTATTTTCTCATCACACAGAAATAGTCACTGTTTATGTTCTGATATTAATCATTCTAATTTCTTCTAAGCATTTATGTGTATATGTTTACATACATATATTTTACAAAAATGAAATATCTTTCACATTGTATTAAAACTCATTTTTAAAACTTAACATTTATAAACATTTTTACATGTCATTAAATATTCCCACAGCATTATTTTTAATGGATGATATACTTCATCATGAAGAGATGTCTTGTTTCTGTACTTTTAGCTTGAATTTGTTTTTTTGCTGTCATAAACAACTGTCATGTATATTCTTATAGCTAGATCACTAAGCACATCCACAATTATTTTCTTACAATAAGTTTCTGAAAGTGACATAATTGATTAAAGGTCTATAATATTTTTAAGGCTTTGGGAACATATTTTCGTGTTGTCCTCCAGGAACCATGAACTAATCTAATCTATCTTATTACCTAGAGTTTGAGAGAGCCTCTTCCCCTAAACCTTGTCCAATACCAGGATTAATATTTTTTAAAATCTGTATTAGGAGGCAGAACTTCTGGCTACGGCCAAGTGAGGAGATTGGCAATTCTCTTCCCGAAAGCTACTATAAATCTAGACAAATGAACAGAAGCAGACATTTTATCACTCTGGTAATCCATCAGAGGCATGCAACAATCTGAGAAGCATTTACTGCTGAACTTTGCGTTAAGAACAGAGGAAGTCTGTGGCGTTCTTGCCTGGGGCTGCTCTTATCTCCCCACCACCCCTAGCTTGGTGGGTGCAGAGGTGTTGCTTGGGCACGGGAGCCAATGACGACGAGCACCAGCCCCTTTGCTGCAGAGATCAGAGACTCACTTGATTTGCAGCAGTGGGGAATGCCTGCTCCCATAAGTGTCTTTTCAGTTCCCTTCTCCCCTGTTTCAGTTTACCTTGAAT
>NW_007729057.1:29384-36198 GCF_000696425.1 Galeopterus variegatus | reverse complement strand
CTTGCCTGGGGCTGCTCTTATCTCCCCACCACCCCTAGCTTGGTGGGTGCAGAGGTGTTGCTTGGGCACGGGAGCCAATGACGACGAGCACCAGCCCCTTTGCTGCAGAGATCAGAGACTCACTTGATTTGCAGCAGTGGGGAATGCCTGCTCCCATAAGTGTCTTTTCAGTTCCCTTCTCCCCTGTTTCAGTTTACCTTGAATCTTTAAAAAAAAAATATATAATAGTGTTCTTCTATTAAAAACATTTATGTTTATTATAGAAAAAGTGAAAAATAATCGTGAAGAGAAGAAAATGAAAAGCCCCCATAAGCCCCCTTGGTGTGTATTTTTCTCTATGGTCTCATTTCAATAGAATCTTCTTTGATGATGGAAGTGTTGTGTTCCATCTAATACAGCCACTGTCCTCATGTGGTTATTGAGCATTGACATGTGGCAAGTGCAGCTGAGGAGCTGAATTTTTAATTTTAATTAATTAATTTAATTTATATTTAAATATCCACATGTAGCTAGTGGCTACAGTGCTGGACAGCCTAGTTCTATTATTTCCTAATACAGAGGCATGGATACACACATGCATAGTTTAAAGAAATGAAAACAGGATCATACTGCATATCTGTATTATGTCTTGTATACTCCCCTTTCTGGCCAATGACATATCATTAACATAATTTTAATGGCTGAATCATATTCCATTGAATGCATTTACGACAATTAGTTTAACAAAGTCTCTATTGTACCTTCAGGATATTTCCAGTATTTTGGTACTGTAAACAACATTGAAGAGAACATCTTCACAGCTAAAGTTGTGACATTCCTAATTAATTACTGAGGGTGCATTTTTAGAATTTGAACTATTGAGTCAAATTTGATAGCCATTTCCAAACCCCTCTTCTAAGAAGTTCTGCCAGTGAATATTCTCACCATTAGTGTATGAAAGTATCTCGTCATTATTATTATTATTATTATTTAATTGAGATATAATACACACACCATAAGTTCATCTTTTTTTTTTTTTTGTCTTTTTTCGTAACTGGTAAGGGGATTGCAACCCTTGGAGACACCCGCACTCACTCAGTGAGCACACCAGCCATCCCTATATAGGATCCGAACCCATGGCGGGAGCGTCGCTGCGCTCCCAGCGCTGCACTCTCCCGAGTGCGCCACAGGGTCGGCCCATAAGTTCATCTTTTCCTTTTTTTTTTTCTTTTTTGTCTTTTTTCGTGTCCGGCAACAGATCGCAACCCTCAGTGTCGCACCCGCACCGGACCGGGACCGGCAACGGGATCGCAACCCTCGGTGCCGCGCGCACACCTCGCTCAGCCAGTGAGCGGGAACCGGTCTGTATGTGGGATCCGAACCATCTGCGGGAGCGCCGCCGCGCTCCCAAGCGGCGCACTGTAGCAGTGCGCCACTGGGCCGGCCCCATAAGTTCATCTTTTAAAGTGTGCAATTCAGTGGTTTTGAATATATTCACAAAATTGTACAACCATCATCACTATCTAATTCCAGAACATTTCCATCACTCCAAAAAGAAATACCATACCCATTAGCAATCACTCCCCATTCCCACCTCTCCCCAGGCCCCAGCAACCACTAATCTACTTTCTGTCTTGATGGATTTGCTTATTCTGGACATTTCATTTTAATGGAATCCTACAGTATGCAACCTTTTATGTCTGTTTTTTTTTTCACTTAGCATAATGTTTTCAAGGTTTAAGTTTCATAATGGTTTCAAGGTTACGGCATTAGCCAACACTTCATTCCTTTTTGTGGCTGAATAATATTCCATTTTATGCTTGTACTACTTTTGTTTATCCATTCATCAGCTGATGGACATTTGGGTTGTTTCCACCTTTTTACTCTTACGAATGATGCTTCTATGAACCTTCATGTATGAGTTTTTGTGTAGATATATGTTTTCAATTCTCTTGCATGTATAACTTATAGTAACTCTATATTTAACTTTTTGAGGAAGGAACTGCAAAACTGTTTCCAAAGCAGCTGTGCCATTTTACATTCCCGCCAGCAATATATGAAGGTTCCAATTTCTCCATATCTTCGCTGAATTTTTTATTGTCCATATTTTTGCATATTAGTAGGTGTGAAGTGGTAACTCCTTGTGGTTTTAATTTGCACTTTCCTAATAGCTAATGATGTTGAGTATTTTTTCATGTGCTAATTGGCCATTTGCATATCTTCTTTGGACAAATGTCTGTTTAAATCCTTTGCCATTTTTAAATTGGGTTAATTGTCTTTATTGTAGAGTTCTAAGAGTGCTTGTATATTCTGGATACTAGATCCTTATCAGATATAGGATTTGCAAATATTTTCTTGCATTATGTAAGTTGTCTTTTCACTCCCATAATGTTAACCTTTGAAACAGAAAAGTTTTTAGTTTCGATGATGTCCTGTTTATCTCAGATATAGGATTTGCAAATATTTTCTTGCATTATGTAAGTTGTCTTTTCACTCCCATAATAGTAACCTTTGAAACAGAAAAGTTTTTAGTTTCGACGATGTCCTTTTTATCTTTTGGCCGTACAGCAGGTTGATTGTTTCCTTTGCTGTGCAGATGACTTTTAGTTTGATATAGTCCCATTTGTTTTTTTTTTTTTCTTTTTTTGCTTGTGCTTTTGATATCATATCTAAGAAACTGTTCCTAATCCGTGGTCAAAATAGTTTACAACTAAGTTTTCATCTAAGAATTTTATAATTTTAGCTCTTTAATTTAGATATTTGATCTATTTGGAGTTAATTTTTGTATATTGTGAGAGTTAGGGGTCCACATTTGTTCCTTTGCATGTGGCTATCCAGTGTCCCAGCACATTTGTTTTGGCTATTCTGGGTCCCATTCCATAGGATTATCTTATTAATTTCTGCAAAAAAGCCAGCTGAGATTTTGATAGGGAATACAATGAATTTGTAGATCAATTTGAGGAGTATTGCCATCTTGCCAATATTGTCTTCTAATCCTGAATACAGGAGGTTTTCTAGTTATTTAGGTCTTCTTTAATTCCTTTCATGGATGTTTTATAATTTTCAGTATACAAGCCTTGCTTTTGTTAAATTTATTCCTATGCACTTTATTCTTTCTGATGCAGTGTAAATTAAGTTGTCAATTTCAATTTTGGGTTGTTCATTGGTAGTGCATAGAAATACAGGTGATTCTTGTGTTTTGGTCTTGTATCCTGAAACCTGGCTGAATGCGATGATTATCTCTAATAGTTTCTTAGAGAATTCATCAGGATTTTCTATATACAAGATCATATCATCTACAAATGGAGGTAGTTTTCCTTTCTCTCCAGTCTGGAATCCTTTTATTTCTTTTTCTTTTTCTTGCCTAATTGCCTTTGCTACAAACAAGAGTACAATGTTGAATAGAAGTGGTGAGAACGGACATCTTTGTCTTGTTCTGTCTGATGTTCCCTATTAGCAAAATGGCCAGTATTAATTATGCCATTTTTGCATGACCATTTTTATACTCTAAGAATCTGGGTGAAGAAGCAGGAGTTGCTGGCTGATTTTTCTAGGGAGGGAACAATCAATGAAAATTCCCTTTGTTTTGTGCATCAGGCAGCTTGGCATAGTGGCTGCTAGAAAAGAAGTATTTTAATTGAAGAATATATTCATGTAACATCTAGGTGCCAAGGAGTTTGACTAACATTATCTAATATGTAAATATTCTGTTATTTAAAAATAAAATATGACTATTAGTTTTTTCTTCCTGCCTTTCCACATTTTTGGGTGCCCACTCTATGTCTCAGATTCTGTGTTGGGATTACAAAGATGAATTAAAACACACGATATGTGCTCAGGGTGCTCATGAGTAAGTCTTTTTGGGGAGACACACGGGAATTAGGAAGTTAAATATTCTGGCAAGTGGTTCCCACTAAGGGGTAATCTGTCAGAAGGAAACAGGCGACAGGTGTGGGCTTTACTCTTGGTTTTGGGATCTCAGTTTGCTGCTGGAATTTTCACTTTCTACCCCATAGACTGGAAGAATTTTGGAACTGGAGCTTTGGACATTCTTTCATCCAACTCCACATTTTTCAATAGGAGGAACCTCTTACTTTATTCAGCAACTCCTGTTCTCTCTCATCAGCAACTCTTCTTTCTTTGAAATGTTTTGTTGTGCACACACACACACACATGCACACAACATTCTCTGTAGGGAGGCAATCTGTGTACGCCCCACTCCTGGCTCCATTTGTTGTGTCTGGTTTGGGTAACCTGACACCAGTCCCCACGTTCATCTTCAATATGACTTGTCTAGGATTCCTGCTCACTTTGCCTATGAAGACTACTCAGCATTGTCCTTCCAATAGATGCTTATGACGTGGAACTGACAAGCAAGAGATATTATCTGACTCCAAATCTGAGTTATCCAGAAAGCTTCAGGGAGGCTTTCTGTTCTTTTTAATTGTGTGTTTGACTTTCTTTGTAAAGAGGATACTTCATCTGTTTTA
The DNA here is from genome assembly GCF_000696425.1 of Galeopterus variegatus. Lineage (NCBI taxonomy): Eukaryota > Metazoa > Chordata > Mammalia > Dermoptera > Cynocephalidae > Galeopterus > Galeopterus variegatus. Next base: position 31,729 of record NW_007729057.1, on the reverse strand, counting down.
AACTTGTCAATTCAGAGGATTAACTGGGATGCATATAAAGTCATACCTGTGTGCTTACTGCAAAGTCATCATTCCAGAAAAGAATTAAAGTAGTATTACCAAAAGCAATTAAATAGGTCATACCTTAAAAAAGCTTACAATGTTTTTTTGTAAGTCAGTTCAGAATTGTATAGCACATGTATTTCCATTTTTTCTTTTCTATTTAAAAAGAAACCTTTATTCTAGCTTTATAATATTTATTATTACAATGAAAATAACATCCGGTTACTTTTTATCATTCCACTGGAATGCAAATCTTATGGTCTTAGGCTACAAAAGAAAATGAATTGTCTCCACAAACCTTTCAAATTTAATTAACTTTTAAACAAATATGAAAATCTAGTCCCCCCCCCGCTCTTTTTTAATTACAGTACTTTTTTTTTTTCTTTTGATTCTGTGAGGGGGTAAGAAAAAGATGTAGAAATGTTTTCTGGTTCACACTGTTTACTACATATGGTACAGCAGCCAATTTGATAAAAAGGAAAATAAGAAAATAACTATTCTACTTGTGCCTTGTAAGTGGTTTGTGAAGTCCTCTTCAGTTCCTACAATTAAATGCCAGCTTCTCTCCTTGCAGGCTTCTAAAATGAAATTTAAAAGTAGAGCAAATAGCATTTTAAAACCAAGCACAAATACTGTGTAGGGATGAACCCAGCAAATTGAGGAGTTGCAACACTGCAGGCACTGCTGTGAGAGGCAACCGGAGAGGGAAGAGGGTAGGAAGGAGATCCTGAGAAAGTTCCAGGTCACTGCAAGCCTCTGATGATATGACTTGGGGATCATTTGGGGTGGGAGAGGATGGGATGGACTGGTGGTTATAGAAGAGCTTTTCCTATTATGTGTGATAAATGCATCCATAAAACATATTGTCACTCGGTTACTGTTTTCTCAGTCTAAGCCCTAGAATGGCCCTGGGACTTCCTAATGGGGATGGAGGCAGGGAAGTGTGTGGAGGGCCATTCCTAGAAAAGGGAGTGGCACTGTGTAAAGGAACGAGCATTTTGGACTAGCAGCCAGAAACCTGAGTCCTGTTCTTGGTTTTCCTGCCTTTCAATCTTGTGGCCTTGGATGAATCACATTATCCCTGTGAACCACAGTTTTCACATCTGAAAAATGCAGGCTTGGACTGAGTATGTGATTTCCAAATCAAATTCCCAAGCCTCCATCAAGCCGTGTCAGACGTGGTTCCTGCACTAACGGGGGATTCCTGGCTCCTGCCTCCAGGAGGTAGCAGCCTCAGTTTCCTCTCCTGTATTATGCTTCTGTAAACTTTTGTTTGAATAAAGTGTTTGAAAACTACTAGGTGGCCTGACCTCAGAGACCTCTTCTGGTTCTTTTATTCATATATAATTGACACCTGGTCCAAGCTGAATGTGGGAGGAATTGAGGAACACCCAGTATTCTGGGGCTCCCCCTGTTCCTCAGGTAACACCAGAGGAGGGTGTCTGCAGGAACAGAAACACCACTTATTAGTGAGTATGAAGCTGTCACTGGGGAAAAGAGTCTGCACTTGTAGGAGCTCAGTCTCCGACCTCAGGAACAGCCCATTTCACTCTTATTGGATATTGTTCTTCCTTTGCGCCAAGACTGGGGCCTGGCTGTTGTAGGTGGCCTGGGAGACGTGTGATTTTGAGGCAGCAAAGCCTCCGTCTCACCAGCCCTCCACGGGTGCTGTCAGGCCGCTGAGCCCTGACCCTTTCATGGGAGTCTCTGAGGTTAAGGCGGTAATGACCACCTGTCAGCTGCAAGCTGCGATGCTGAGCGCTGGGCCTCTCTCTCTCCACGAATCACTTGCTAGTTCTTGTTAAAAAAGGCTTTTCTGCTCTGTGTCGTAAGGCGGTAATGACCACCTGTCAGCTGCAAGCTGCGATGCTGAGCGCTGGGCCTCTCTCTCCACGAATCACTTGCTAGTTCTTGTTAAAAAAGGCTTTTCTGCTCCGTGTCATCTTTGCTCTCTGTTCCCTGTCATGGGAATCTTTTCCTTTCACTCTTAATAGTGTGCCTTCCTCTGCCACAGACTTCCCTCCATCTCCTTTGGAAGCATAGCACGTGTACTTTTGTGTCGCCAGGTGTGAATGTTTAGGGAGTAGGCCTTCAGTTCCCTCTGTTGCAAGCAAATATAACCTTCCTCTGCCACAGACTTCCCTCCATCTCCTTTGGAAGCATAGCACGTGTACTTTTGTGTTGCCAGGTGTGAATGTTTAGGGAGTAGGCCTTCAGTTCCCTCTGTTGCAAGCAAATATAGTGCCATTTGTTACTGTCCTAAGAAACTCTAGTGAGCACATAAGCCTGCGAGGAAACATTCA
>NW_007729057.1:26835-28749 GCF_000696425.1 Galeopterus variegatus | reverse complement strand
TGCCATTTGTTACTGTCCTAAGAAACTCTAGTGAGCACATAAGCCTGCGAGGAAACATTCAGCAGAAGAAACTGTCATTAAAGAAACATTCTAATTGAAGAATATGTAGCTGGAGACCCAGGGGTGTTGAGCAGTTTAATTAACGTTTATTAGAAATGAAGACTTGGCTGTTTAAAATATCCATATCCATCTCTATCATGTCTTTGTTCCTTTCACCTGCTTTTTAATTTAGCCTGTTTTTATTGAGGGCCCACGATGACACCAGGTGCCCTGCTCAGCACTGGGTTGACAAAGAGGAATGAGACCCAGGCCTTTCCCTCAAGGGGCTCACAGCCCGGCTCAGACAGAAGCTAAGCAGACGGCAGCAGCCCAGAGCCCTCAGTGCTCTGTAGGGAAACTCCTGGGTCTGGGGGATCACTCAGGATGAGCAGCTGGGCGCACTTGGCTGAGGACAGGAAACACCTCCTGTAGGAGGTATCCCTGGGCCTGTGTCCAAAATGGTGGCTTAGAGGTGGTCCAGGCAGAGGAAATAGCAGGTGCAAAGGTGAGAGGGAGCTGGTGGGTTTGGTAGTGTAGGCTCAGCATGGGTTGGAGCAGACCTTGAGGAAGGGGAAGAGAAGGCACGGGGAGCAGGAGTCTGGATAAGATGAGCAGGGACCAGGCTGAGCAGGGCCTTGAACACTGTATTAATTACTGTGCTAATGTTCTGGTCAGTTTGGATTTTGTCCTGAGGGCATGGGAACCCACAGTAACATTTCAGGCAAGGTGGGCTGGGAGGTATGAGTGAGGGCTCTGGATCCAGGTGACTGGGCTTTGAATCCTGCCTTGACTACCTTCCAGCTGTGGGCAAGTTACTTAATTGTGTCTCTGCTGCCTCAGCTTTAAAATAGTGATAAACATCCTATTTGTCTCGTAGGGTTGTTGTGAGGAGTAACTAAATTTACTTAAAGCTCTTACAAACACAGACACATATTAAAATTTAGTTATTTTTCTGGCAAAGGGAGCATATTGTATTTTCTATGCGCAGTCTCTTTAGACTGTGTATCAGCTAACTATTAGCAAAATAATGCCATGTAAAAATACTCTAAAGCACAGTGGCTTAAAACAACACTTATTTAGTATTGCTGTATTGCTGCTGCAGTTGCGGGTTGCCTGGGGCTCAGCTGAGACCTGGCTGAGAATGTGGTTTGGGCTCACATCTGCTCAACATGCAGCAGCCATCCTGGGGCAGCTCTTCCCAAGGCAATGCAGAAGTGTGAGGGGTAAGAGGAAAATCCAAGTCTCCTTAAGGCCTAGGCCCCCACTGGCCAAAGCCTAGAATCAAGGGGCAGGGGCTTACACTGCTCCCCTGGAGTAGGAGGAGCTGCAAAGTCACCTGGCAAGGCGTGTGAGCACAGGGAGGGGTGAAGGATTGGGCCCAACAATGTGGGGCCACAGGCTGCATCTGTTCCTGATCTGTAGCTTTGTCATTTTCAAGAGGGAGCTTCCATGAAGGGCAAAGTCAGCACTCACCTTGGGCAGGTCTGGAACAGCAGGGGCCTGGCTTCAGTTAGTGACCTTCCCGCAGCTGTCTTAGCACTAACCTCTGCACCTAGCAAATGTGTTCTTTTTCCTGCTTCTCAGAGACTTTGGGAGAGATTGCAGATTTTAGGGGAAAATACGCTTGTGTGAATTTGAATTTAGACTCTGTGGAATGAGATGGGGATAACACCCTCCAGTAATAGTTGATGGACAGCTTGGAGGTGAGCAGAGGTGTTTCTGCAGGGATGCTCAGTAGCCTTTCTCTCCCACTTACCAGGTTGCAGTGCATTCTTGAACACAGTTGTAGTGGATGTGAACTGCTATGGTTCGATTTAATGTTTAGATTCAGTAGTAAAATGCATGTTTGTTTAGATGCCTCTCTCCCAGTACAAC
>NW_007729057.1:24114-25376 GCF_000696425.1 Galeopterus variegatus | reverse complement strand
ACAAATGAAAAGAAAGATCATCATGTCTTGTGCTTCAGGGTGTGACTTGATGGCAAAAATCTGTCCATATTAACCAGTAAGGGAGATGAATTCAGATGAAAGCTTTCAGTGATATATGTTCTCTTTTTGTTCCTTGAGCATTATTTATGGCTGAAATACTAAAACAGCCTTTCCTTAGTGTCCGTTGTGGGCAAGCCTCAGCAAGGATGTAGGTCCAAGGTTCACAGACAAGTCCTCCCCCCGACCCCCCATCTTTTCTTCTCCATTAAACACAGGCTTTGCTTTCCAGGAACTTATATCTTAATGAGAATGGCAAGATGCAGACATTAGAAACCTAAGAAGTGGCGCAAATTTATATAGCGCATATTGTGCATGTCAGGTTTCTAAATATGTGGTGGAAAAATGACCAAATTAAACAATGAATTCTTCTATCTCTCTGCTTTTATGTTTTTCAGGCCAAGAGGTGTGATTTCCAGTTGTTTCAGGGTTAGAATAACATTGCCACACAAGAAGCAGCCCCTCCCCATAAAATAAGCAGAGAATTCAAATAGTAGTTGAAGATTCAGCTACCACATACTTACATACCCTACAATTACACTCTCAGAGTCTTCCACTGAATAGGAAAGACTGATTTTTAACAGGAATTACTCTTTAGCTGACTGATGCCTCACTGAAGTTGAAATGGTTTGATAATGATTTGATTTATTCATCTCTTACTGAGATTTNTTAATGTTTAGATTCAGTAGTAAAATGCATGTTTGTTTAGATGCCTCTCTCCCAGTACAACTGATAAACATTGGGAACTGCATTTTTCTGGACTCCGTGCTTTCTACTCCCTGGGAGCCTGCTGTGAGGCTGGCCTGAGTCTCCAGTTGACAACCCTGGGCAAATGCAGGAGACAGGACAGGGAGGGGCAGCCCAGGTAGTATTTATCGGTGTGTAACTCTATCTCTTGGTTCTACTAGACTCCTTGGGGCTTGGGTGGAGGTTGGGAACGGGGATGGGAGGAGTCAGATATGATTCCTTTGCCAGCTCACAAGATCATCTCTCTCCTCTTCCCTGGCTGCCGTATGCCACATGACAGGCGTATCCATTCTTCTCCAACAGAAAAGGGAGAAGCAGCAACAGGAGAACATTCTTATAGGTTATGCTTTTCTATTTTATGTATGAGAATATGAGTATGTTAGGAAATTAAACATCAAATTTATTAAAATGTTTGTCATTTATTAGGTTAAAAATTAAGCAATATCTGTAAAATAACA
>NW_007729057.1:5280-22233 GCF_000696425.1 Galeopterus variegatus | reverse complement strand
GCCTCACTGAAGTTGAAATGGTTTGATAATGATTTGATTTATTCATCTCTTACTGAGATTTATTAATTGCCTCACTGAAGTTGAAATGGTTTGATAATGATTTGATTTATTCATCTCTTACTGAGATTTATTAATAAACTATCATGTATTTTTGGATTTTTACTTTGAGGTTTTTGTATTTTATATTTAAAGAGTACATTAGAATAATTTCCAAACTACAAGTAGCTCAAATGTGCTAAAGTTTTAAAAATAAGCTGGTGAAGAAGAATTATTTAATAGATTATTTAATAAAGGGTTTGGACATAATATCAATTTGTGCCCTACCACACATACCGTATCCCCAAAATAAACTCCACACAGTTGAATATGGCAAATCAAACTATAGAAAAAATAGCAGAAAATATAATGTTTATCAGGTCTGTGCAGAAATGACAATTTTCATGGCTTGGAAGCAAGAGAAGCAACCGGTGAGGAAAAGAACAAATTTGAATATTTAAAATTTAAAACTTTTATACAAACGAAGAGATAAGAAACTGGGAAAATTCGCATTGAATTTGTGACACATAAATGATTAATATATGTTATAACTTTAATACAGTCATGCATTGCTTAACAATGAGGATATGTTCTGGGAAATGCATTGTTGGGCAATTTCATTATTTTGTGAATGTCATAGAGTGTACCTACACAAACCTAAATGGTACAACCTGCTACACACTGAGGCTATATGGTGTTGCCTATGGCTCCTGGGCAACAAACCTGTACAGCATATTACTGTACTGAATACTGTAGGCAATTGTAACACAATTGTAAATACTTGTGTAAAGAAACATAGTCAAGGTACAGTAAAAAAATGATGTAAAAGATAAAAAATGGTACACCTGTAAGGGCACTTACCATAAATGGCACTTGCAGGACTGGAAGTTGCTCTGGGTGAGTCACTGAGAGAATGGTGAGTGAATGTGAAGACTAGGACATTATTGTGCACTTCTGTAGACTTTATGAACACTGTATGCTTAGGCTACAGTATAATTATAAATGATTATAAATAATCATTTATAATTATAAATAATTTACAAAAAATAAATTGATTGTGTTACGACGTGACAATGGCTACAGTGTCACTAGGTGATAGGAATTTTTCAGCTCCATTATAATCTTACAGGACCACTGTAGTATAATCATTTATAATTATAAATAATTTACAAAAAATAAATTGATTGTGTTACGACGTGACAATCGCTACAGTGTCACTAGGTGATAGGAATTTTTCAGCTCCATTATAATCTTACAGGACCACTGTAGTGTATGTTGTCCATTGTTGACTGAAATATCATTATGTGTGTGGTGCATGACTGTATATTGTTTACTCAAATGCATAAGAAAAGGGCTAGAGCCCTAACAGATAGGTGTGGAATATAGTAGCTACCACTTACTGAATATTTTTCTCTGCCCATGTAGATTTATAAAATTAGATTATACTGATTGTTTTATGTACAGAATGTTTTGTGACCAGATTTTCTCACATAACAGTACAGACTATGTCACTGACTAGTTTAAAACATAGTTTTCAGTGGTTTCCAAGTATTTCATTGGTGAGGAAGTACAGCCCTATTTTACTTGACTAAGTTTTCCATATTGGATGTTAAGGTTATGGAAATCTAATTGAAGGTGATTTTTCTAGTATCTCTTCTACTTATGAAGCCATGGTTACAGCTATGGTTATGGACATCCCCTAGAATGAAACTGAATGATTTACAAAGAAGCACATTCAATACTGCTTTTATCAACAGTTTTATAGGTAACATTTGCCACTACAACCTGTTTTCACAAAAGAGGAAATGTCATTTGAGATCCCATGCTTTTCACAACATGTCATCAGTTATCTTTAAAGGCCTTAGTAAAAGAGACACATTAATTACCATTCTTATGAGCATCTCTAGGATAACGTTGACTATAGTATTATATTAGGCCACTTTGTCAAGCATGTCATTCCCTTATCTTGCTTTTATAACAGAGAAAATAAAAGCACTAGAGACATATCTTTCAGGTCACACAAGTTAACAGCAGATAAACATTGGAACCAGCAGCTCCAGAATTCCCACTGTGTGTAATTAGTTCACCACGGGCAGGAAATGACAGCATTGGGAATAAATGGCAGCTGTGGTGTTTGGGGATCTGGAGGCTAGTGAGAATTCTTTGTGCTTTTCTGAATGTTTAATTAAGTTAGATTCTCCCTGAGGTTCTTACTGTGTAGAACTTGGAGGCCTCTCAGCCAGTGCCTTCTTCCTTAGGGTAAAGAGAAATACCACAGGCACCCTCAGTGCTTTGATGGGCTGGCCTGGTGGAACATTTTGGGTGTGGGCCTGAGTAATTTCTTAGGCATTGCAGTCACTGAGGTTTTATGGAGTTTCTGAGAGTGGTTTTTAATATTAGCTTCTAAAGGACCACAGTGTGTCTGGGGGAGTGTGAGGTTGGGAGTAAAAGGGCAGGGACTACCTCAACTATTTACAAGTTCACCTTCTTTCCCTCCACTCCATTGTTCTCAGAGTCACCTGCTAAGTGCTTGGTCAGCTCTGCCTGTTTGTCGTCTTTTGTGTCCTATGAGCAGTAGATACTGAATTGGTGGACTATCTTCCATTCTTAGGCATCTAACAAAGTCATTGTAGGAAACAATGTGGTGTTTGAAAACTACTGCCAAGAGATTTGGTATGTTTATGGAGAATTATAGGGAGGATGGAGGCAGTCTGCCAAGTTGGATCCAAAGGCTGGTTGCACTGAATGCTCTAACAAGCTCATTAGTCCTGGAATCATGATTATCTTAATTTCATTGACCCCCTTGTAAGAACATGACTAAGTATTTAATCACCAAGGGTTGACTGGAGAGAAATGAATCTGTGCTCCTACTTTAGAACTTGGAAAGAAGGTGGAATTTTGAGTTCACTTTCTCTTCTGCTCAGTCTAGATTGAGCTTGGGGGAAAGCTTCCTGGGGAGCCCAAGCTGGACTCTGCTTGCTTCCTCTTGCATCAGGCTTTGTTCCTCAAAGGGAGGTCTGTTGATTGGCAGCTTGTTTAAAATGCAGATTCACAGGTTTCATCTCCTGTGTTTTGAAAGTCTCCGGGTGGTTCTTATGCATGCTCAAGTTTGAGTAGTGCTGGTGGTATATAATATGAAAATGGTTTGACTGGGAAAGGTTGTTTAATCAGTGGTGAATTTTTTTCCTGATCCTATGTTGTATTTATACATTATGACCCTTAATAAGAATTTCAGTCCTTTGACATTTTAATAATTTAGGCATCTTTTTTAAAAGTTGATTTCTTTTATTCTCATTATAAAAGCTTCAGAAATTCAAAGAAGTGAAAAGTAAAGTGCAATTTACCCCTCGAGTATACTTGTTAACATTTTTTCTATTTTTTTTTCTTTTTCCTTTTTTCTTATGTATTTTATTATTGACAACATTTTAAAGGTATGTTTTATTTATGTCTTTCCTATGCATAATTTTTAAAAACTTCATGTTTTTTCCTGATTGTAGGCATTTTATATTATCCCAGTAGAAAAATCAAGAAAATAAGAAAAAGCGTAAAACAGAACAAAATCATTCCATATGCTTAGGTTTTGGGGTTTTACATAGTGCTTTTTCATGGTCTTTGCTTCTTTCTTTTGGTTTTAGAGAATATTCTCAGATAATTTTTATCTTAAAAGACAGTCTTTTCTCTTATTTTCATTTAAATTTTATGTAATTTAAAAATATTTCTGGCGTAATCATCAATGTCTCAACTGTCAAAATGGATAATTTATTATCTTCTTTGTGTGACTGAGAAATTTAAATGACTACTCACTGGTGGGGCATATTCTGTTTTATACATGAATCTTTGATCAGAAACTTCCTGGAGAGTGGAGAAGCTTTTGCTTTTGGAGGATGCATGACCACCCTCCTCTCAAACTTGCCCAGTGGGTTGTCTTCTGGAGGGTAGAGAAGGTACTGGTTACATTAATGATCTCAACAAAAAGTCCTGGTTTTTTTCAGCTCTTACAAACTTCTAGATGATTGGGGAAGGCTGCTGTGAGGAAGCAGGTTTTTGTTATTTGGGCTCCCTTGCTGAGACTGGACAAATGCAAGCTAGAATGAATCTTTGCCCAAATCTCTACTTTTTAAGGTAGTTTGAGAGGAAATTAGCATGTGATTTTTTTTTTTTTTTTAAAGATGACCAGTAAGGAGTTCTTAACCCTTGACTTGGTGTTGTCAGCACCACGCTCTCCCAAGTGAGCCACGGGCTGGCCCTGGCATGTGATTTTTAAACTCTGTAGAATAACGGGCTTCTATGTTTGAGGCAGGAGAAATTTGGTTGTGATTTCTCCTGTAGCATCTCTGCCATGCTTTGTTTTAGAATACATCATTGCCCTCGATAATGCAGAATGTGTTACGTCAAGTGAAGAATCTGGTGCATTTCTTATGTTCATGAACTTTAGAGACTTTTCCCCACATTTAGTTGTTCCAAGAGTAATTGATGCAATTTACCATTCAGAGGAACACAGTTCAGAAACTAAAGTAACTAACAAGTATTTCCAAGTTTCAAATTTTACTTGTATCTTTCAAAGAACATTAAAAGGGATTCAATATATATTTCTAAAAATATATATTTCTAAAAATTCTAAGTAACGTCTCTGAAGATTCTCTCCCCATCTCTTGCCCTAGTGTTCCTGATCAATTCTCCTCAAAACTCATTCTTACCCTCAATCCCTACCTTACTGAGGTTCCAGCTCCTTCTTCCCGTTACTGCTTCTCTTTTATTATAGGCTTCTTTTTTTATTATGTAGATCTCTTTAGCCTCTTTGACTTCTTTTAGTATTCTGATAACTTCGAGCCAAGGAAATGACCCAGCAGTAGGAATTTGTCCATTTTGTGGATGGGGTGGTACAGGTGGCTTTGGGAGAGCTTGATGGGGAAGGATTGTGACTACTTGGTCATTAGTAATAATAATAATAACAACAACAACAACAACAACTATTTTTTGTTACATAAGCTCTAGGGCATGCACTTTAGTCTATGCTTGTTGCCTTGGCAACATAGTAGACTATGTGTTCTTGAGAACACTGGAGTCACTGCAATAGAGGTGTTTATAAATGTCTGGTAATGAAAAACTGTTTGCATAACATATGAAACTGGGTGATCAGATTCAGCAGAATTGGAAGATAGCAGATCTTAAGGTACCACCCCAAATCTTGCTGTGTCTGTGTCAAAGATCTTGGCTGATAGCATTTTGTGTATGTTAAGAAGCTGGTTGGGCAGGAAGGATGTGCAGTCTCGATATTGCATGAGCCAGTTTGGCATTTAAATTTGCCAAAGACTTTGAGACATTGCCACATTAAAAAAATGTCGCTGTGGTAAATTTCAATGCTCCAGTCTCCTGTAATTCTGTACATTATTATATTTAGCCAGCATGATATCTTTTTATAGAATCGTTGCGCATCCGGTTGCCCGTGGTGCTGAGCAGTGTTTACTATTGCGATGTCGTCTCCTGTAATTCTGTACATTATTATATTTAGCCAGCATGATATCTTTTTATAGAATCGTTGAGCATCCAGTTGCCCGTGGTGCTGAGCAGTGTTTACTATTGCGATGTCGGGTCCCAATCCTACAGAAGCTTACACCCAAAGCCGTGAACAGTTTTCATTTTTATTTATAGAATCTTAGAATTTTTCCCTAGGCAAATATGTTGGCTTGCTGTATAATTTTTTTTTTTTTTGCAGGGGTGGGTTTTTTTGGTGGATTATTCTCTTGAGATATGGATATATAAATTCTTAGAATAATAAATGCTGGAGAGTTTTGAGTAAATGAAAGTTTGGTAATTTTCTGTGATTGATAAAAATGCATGTTTTGGAAGCAAAGCTCTGTACGGTCTCTTGCTCCCTGCTCCACTCAGATCATCTTTCTTACATCTCTGTGAATGCTAGGCTCCCCCCACACAGCCTCCTTCATGTTCTCTACATGCCAGCCGTGGCATGCCACAGGACCTTTGCATGTGTTTCTTCTGCCTGGAATGCTCTTCCCCACTTATCTGCAAGGCTGGCTCCCTCACTTCTGTCAGACTCTAATGTTGGCTTCTTGCTGAGGATGTCCTTGGCTATCCATCTATAATTTCCTTCCCTCCTTTTAGCCTTTGATATTTCATATGCTGCTTCCCTATTTTTTTCTGTTCTCTTTAGCACCTATCAATATCTAACCATGTATAATAGGTAATATGCATTTTACCTATTTATCTTGTTGATTTCTTTCTCTTTCTTTCTCTCAGTAGAATGTAACCTTCCTGAGGGCATGGTAGATTTTATTCCCAATTGTATTTCCAGTGCCTGGAATAGTGCCTGGACCATCATAGGCACTCAGTAAATAATGGGTGAATGGAAGGAGGGATGGAGGAAAGTGAGTGAATGACTCTTGTTGGCTTTCACCTGTCATAACTGACATGCTCCACAGTTTAGACAATTAGCTAGCAATTAGCCCACTCACTACGCAGAACAGTCTGTGATTTTGAGGTGGGTTTTGAGGCTTCTGTGTTCTGGCAGGCTTCACAGATGGTAACCATAGGAAGTAAACTCTCATTAGTATTTGGTGTATAAAGGAATGTTCTGTGAAACCAGGAAATGCCTCTCTCTCTACACAGTTCTACTATTTCATGCATTTCCAAGAAGCCAACAGGTAGTAACAGATGCAGCCTGATTGATTTCCGAGAGGGTAATGACAGAGAATATTTGCCATGGCAAATGGAATCTTTGGCACTGAGAATCCGTTATCTTTTGTCCCCCAATAGAAGGTGTATGACTTATCATTTAATCCCACACAGGGTATTAGCAGTACTGATAGGTGCGGGGATAGGAGGAGAGGGACTTGTGTGTGGCTTTGTAAATAGTGATAAGATGGTGGGAATGTAAAACTTGGCTTGGCGGGGTCTGCCTGGGGTTTTGCTGAGTCCATAGCAATACTTAATTAACTGTGCAAACATTCTGTTCAAGATAAGACTGTAACAGTTGCCTTGGGGAAAATTCTTTGAGTCAATATTTGTTTGATCTTTTATATAGAATTTTGGCTTTGCTATTCATGCTATAGCAAAGTTCTCATTATAAATGCCATTTTCAGGGATTTGCTGTATTTGCACACCGGGTCAGTCCTGGAAGAGGTAAATGAGTGGAATCACTGTTTAAATAGAGGTTCTAAGGGTTTTCAAATAAATCTTTAAAAGTTGAAGTCCTCTATTTCAACCAGTTGACAAATAATTATTAAAAACTTGTATTGAGTACTCGGGGGGATTCCAAAATATAAGTTCTTTGCTCTCAATTTGCTTATAATCTAGCTGTAGATCTAAGACTTGAATCAGTACATGTGATACAAAGTCCATATACTAAATAATAATAATGGCTATGATTTCTTGGACACTTAACAAGGGCTGAGTGCTGTCCTATTGCTTTTCTAAGCATGAATTAAGACATTTAACTCACCCAGTAGCCCAATGAAGCAGGTGCTATTGGTTAGTGTGAAGTTTTACATGGAATAGACAGTACCGTGGGAGTCTGGAGAAAGGAGAGACCAGGGAAGCAGAGACACATGGAGGAAAACTTCAAGGAGGAGGTCTCTCAATCTAGATGTTAAAGGTGAGTTAGCAAGTGGCTGTGTAATGGGGAGAAAAAAAGATGATAATGGGCAATTTGTGGTTTTGCTTGTAACATCCTTTTTCTTTCTTGACAGTTGTTTTACCCTTTCTAGACTCTCAGCACATGTGCTTCTGGTGAAGAGAACAATAAACAAAGACATACGTAAAACATATAGAATGAAAATATGATACATGCTATGAAAATAACAGGAAAAGGAGAGAGTGCTGGGATGGTGGAGGAGGGGGTTTGCAGTTTTAAACAGGATGGTCAGGTAAGGTAATTAGGCCATTTGCGTGAAGATTGAAAGAGGAAAGAGAAAACTCTGTGAAGGTGCTTATGGGAAGAGCCTTCTAGGTAGAGGAAGCTGCAGGTGCAAAGGCCCCGGGGTGGCAATTTAGTTTGTTCAAGGATTATCAATGAGGCCAGAGTGGCTAGAGAATAGTGAGCAGGGAGAATGGTAAGAGGTGATGCCTTCAGGGGTAATGCAGGCGCAGTCACAACTGGTTTTAATGATGATGATGGCGGTGATGTAGGAGGAGCTTCTGAGAGTTTTGAGTGAGTAGATGGCAGACTGGCAGCTGTAAATGCTTTCTGCAGCCCTGGGCAGTTGTAGCTCCTCTTGCTTTTCACTGGCAGGCCCAGCTCAGTATCTCCTGTTCCTTATCCATTGCTGATGGGGGCAGAGGCGTGTCAGCAGCTGCACACCTGTCAGCTGGCAGGTGGGAAACCAGCCCAAGCCCAGAGTGAGAGCATGCATGTGCCCTGAATGACACCCTTGCCTCAACCCTCGTGGTGTTTTCTTGGCCTATATTTCTGAGTTTCTTCTTTGATTTCCTGCTTGGTGCTGACATTCCTGCTGGAACCGCAGTCCTCTTGTCTGGGGAGAGCATGCATGTGCCCTGAATGACACCCTTGCCTCAACCCTCGTGGTGTTTTCTTGGCCTGTATTTCTGAGTTTCTTCTTTGATTTCCTGCTTGGTGCTGACATTCCTGCTGGAACTGCAGTCCTCTTGTCTGGAACCCTCGTGGTGTTTTCTTGGCCTATATTTCTGAGTTTCTTCTTTGATTTCCTGCTTGGTGCTGACATTCCTGCTGGAACCGCAGTCCTCTTGTCTGGGCCCTTGGATCTGCCTTGTTCTTGCCGCCCTCCTGTCCAAGTCCACCCCCAGGATGCTGGGAGTCACTGTTGGTTCTGGGATGTGTCTGTAGCTGTTTGGGCTCAGTGCTGAGTACAGTGTTAGAAAGATCCACTGTGCTCCTGGGGCCTCCATTTTCCCCACCCTGATGTTTTTGGTTATGGCCCTACTACTGTCATGTCTCCTTGGAATACAGACTTGAAGTAGGCATGGTTGACTGGGCTTCTGTAGACACACAGGCTGGACCATTGCTAAAATTCCTCAGGAGGGGAGATCGCACTTGGGTTTCCTCCAGCCTGATCTGCCTGTCTCTGATCCTTTCTCTTTAGCGGGTGTTGCTGGTCCACTCAGTCATAAGCACATGTGAGACCCAGGACTTGGGGTGAGGGTGTGAAGACCCAGACCGGGGTGGTGGCAGTGCAAATGCAGAAGTGGGGCAGAAGAGAGAGGTCTGGGGAAGGAAGCCTCAGCAGACCATGGTGCAGTTGGCTTTATGGTGACTCAGTAAGAAATCAGAACCCAAGCTAGGGTTTAAGCATTTCAGGATGAATATTAATTGACAAGTTTCATATGTAGCTAGTACTTTCAGAGTCTTATAGTCAAGTCATGCCAAGTTATGTAAGGAAGATGTGTCTGCCGTGGAGACCTGTGAGTGTACAGGTGCGGCTGGGTCAATATGGGTTCAGGTCAGATGGCTGAGCTAATGTTGACTCGAAGGGTCAGCCGTAGGGTCACTTCTGTGTTCACACACACTCTCTCTTTCTCTCTCTCTCACGCACACACTTATTCTCTCCTTTTGTGTCTGATTTTAGTTGCAGTTACTTTTATATAGCTCTAAAGCACTGACTTCAAGGCCATCAGTAGGAACAATTATAGCACAGATAGGCCTGATTCTCAAACTTACAGAGTGGCGCTTGAGGTGATGTCAAGTTCTCTGTGGATTTTTCCCTGCTGCCAGCAATGGGAACTGATTTGGGGGCTCACAAAGAGGCTTTTTTCCAATCTACTGTGAATCAAGGTATGCTACTGGGCCCTGCCAGTCTCAGAGAATAGTACTTGGGCTGAAAATGTTATTATAATAAAAATATAATATTGGCATGATCCTAGAAGGTGGCTAAGTGAAAGGATGTTCCCTCTTTGAAGGTAAGTGGTCTCCCTGGCCTACCACTTACTTTCCTGGTAAATGGATTAATTTGAGTTAACATTTATTGAGATTCCAGAATATTCTATGAAATGGCTTAAAATAAAAAAATACAATTTATTTTCTGAATAGGTAATTCTCTCATGTGGTTCCACATTTAAAAGCTGTAAAAGAATATATGGTGGAAATCCTCCCTCCCATCCCTTCTCTCCCTTCTCCAGTCAGTTTCTTTGCTCAAGACAATTCATATCACCAATTTCTTATATATTTTGTTACTGTACAATATAGTATGCTCAATCAGTGTTAATAATCTTAAGGAAAAACAAGGTGTCTTCTCTCTTTTTAAGGACCTTGTATTTTATATAAAAACAATTTGAGCCAGTCAATCATTTATAGCTGTATTTTAAAAACTGTCATTATAAATTCAGTGATTATAACATTCCTAGATGCTATAGTGTATATATTTGCTACTCAGAGTCTGGTCCTTAGACTAGCAAGTGCTGATATCCCCTGGAAGCTTATAAGATTGCAGAATCTCAGGTCTCACCCTAGGCCTCCTGAATCAGAATCAGCATTTGATATATTGGCAGGTGACCTCGAGGCACATGAAAGTTTGAGAGGCCACTGCCATCAATCATTTCACAGCATTGGCCTCAGGTAGCAGAGTGACTGTGGTGTCCTCGTGGAATGAAGAGAGGGAGAGAGGGTGTTGGAAGGAGAGCTCTGTTCCTCATGTTTGTTATTCAGTGGGCTGCTTGGTTGCTAAAATTAAAGGATGGTGATTTTTTCTTTATTTGCAACCATAGATTAATGTGCTCTATAAACTTTGTGATTTTGATTTTTAAATTCAGAAATCTTCCTCCCGCTTTCTTTCCCACCCTTTTCATAAATTGTTCTCAAACCTTTGGCACTTGCTCAAACAGTGCTAACACTTCCTTATTGAGCTGGTCCTGAATGAATAAGTACTAAATGAATATTAATAGGGAAATGTAGAAACAGCCAGTCAGGTTTAGATTGGGTCTAAACCCAAAACTTCTATTTTGAAGGGTCTATGTGTTTATGGCTGTGGTTTTATATGTTTTTATAGTGTGTACATTTTATTGAACTTTGCATTTCTGAGCAAATTAGACTTTATGTATATGTTTGTGCTAAATCTGTTGGTGTGATGGAATTAAATAGTTGGGATGCTGGAAACAACCAACCAACAAACCATGATTTTCAGCTCTAAAAGTTGTCAAACTTCTTGTGGAGAAAAGAAAAAAGGAAACGTGTTTGTTTTGTGTAAATGAAGAATTAGAGGTCAGAAATTATTGAAAGCTCCTCTGATAGAAGAACCATAACTAGTGTGAATACTTTGAATGAGACCTGTGTTTGACTACAAATTTGTGGAAAATTTTACAAAAAGGGAATTAGAAAGTTGGTCGAAGGATTGTCTCAGTTTTGTGAGGGTTTTTTTGTAGATCCTTACAAAATAAATGTTTCTAACCACTGAATATTTTATGTTCTAAAAAGCAGGTAAGGTAAAAAAATATATAATCCACATAAGTTAAAAAACAATGTTAGCAGAATACTTTTCTGAGCGTGTTGTGGCAGTGTTAAAGGATGAGTGAAAACAGGCAGAAACAAAAGCAAATACAAAGCAAAACCCCGACTTGCAGATGTGGCTACTTAAGCCTTGGAAATTAGGGCCAATTCTACTGCTGAGGAGGCAGGATGCTTTCAGGAGGAGCAAGGCCAACCCAGGAGAGAAGGAGATTCTGGAGGAGAATCCAGGGATGGGGGAGGAATGGGTTTTGAATATGCAAAAGTGAAATGTCAGGATTTAACTCCAAAATGAATGAGCACCCCTTGGCAGTGTATTGATGAAAGCTTTAAAATAATTTGTCCATCTGAGTAATTACTCACACTTAGAGTGATTCTAACTCTAGAAATCTATTTCCAAGAGAATGCTTGACACACAGAAAAAGATTTGGCACAAAGATGTTCTTTAAAGTTAATTTATAATAAAAATTGAAAGTGAGTTAATTGTTTAACAAGAAGGGAATGGGTAAGTAAATTGTAGTACATCCGTATGATGGGCTGTTTTACAGCTAGAATAATACAATGGTATTTCAAAAAGTTCATGGAAAAATGTAATTGAAAGATAATACAAATATTTCCTTGAACTTTTTGAAGCACCCTTGTATTTATGACATGTTTTAAATTAGGTATGAAGCAGAGTAAAGAATGTATGGAAAAAAGACAGGAAGGAAATGTTAATGATGGTTGTGTATATGTGATGAGATCTTAAAAAACCATTCTGGATCTAATAAATGGGCTACAGTGATGATATATTGCCTTAAAAAGTAGAGGAAAAAAACTTCATTTCAGTGGGAAAGAAAAATAAAACAAAACCAAAAAATATTGCCTTAAAAAGTAGAGGAAAAAAACTTCATTTCAGTGGGAAAGAAAAATAAAACAAACCCCAAAAAAAAAAAGACCAAGATTTGAAAATGGATAGAAAAGCTTGGTTGCCTTTATTCAGTGGAGAGTGTTATCATGAGTGTTTTCAATCTGAGGTGTTCAAGGCACTTTTTCACAAATTCCTTGGTTGTGTAGTGTCAAGGTGAAGATATGCTGGGGTTTTTGAGTTGGTTACCCGAGGAGGAGAGAAGAGGAAGAAACTCTTAGTGGGGAGAAGCGAAAACATTCCTCACCCACGATCTGCATAGTGTGCAGCCCGCTCCCCCACCGTGTACTCTTGGTATTTGTAATTTGCAGGAATGATAAACTGTGCCTCCAGCTATGGCCAAACTGCCTGCCGGCTGGAATGCACCGCCACGGACGACTTAGTGGTCAGCGTCCTGTAAAATGCCACGGAATGCCCTGGTAGTTCATTTTTAATTCTCAGGAAGTCTCTTGCAACTTTGAAAAGATAAGGCAACAGGTCCAACTTGGGGGAGGGTGCCTGGAGCACGAGCACCCCCCGGTCATATCTTTGTAGAAGCTCTGGAGAGCGGTGAAATTTACTTGCTTCCCAGCAACCTGTGTTGGTGAGGGCTTTGGTTTCTGGCATGGCTTGAAAAACTACCTGGACATAATGGATAAACTCTGAAAATGTTTCCTTTGTATTTGGAAATCTTATTTTTATATATTTTGATTTTTTTCATAAAGACAACGTGGCATGTAGTAAGAAATGGTAATTATAGCTTTAAAAATTTCCCCAGGAATCTGCTGGGGCAGCTCTTCAAAGTGTTCTTTTTCAGCCTGTTTTAAAAAGTGATTTGAAGGGAGAGGCTTTGAAGGTTTTTGTCCTTACTTTTTCATGTATCTTGTTCTTTAAAGTTGGTGAGCTGAGCGTGTCCAACATGAACACATGTAATTATAATTGTCCCAATTTTAAGCTCACCTGTGCCACAGTGAAAACTCAACACCATTAGCACAGTGCATCAGCCACTGTCCTATGAAGTGCTGGGCATCTTTTTAATGGAGAAATTGTAAATTTAATAATGTAAAAACTGAAGTTAATCACTCTGGCATCTATTCCAATCTGTCATTTGGCTGAAAGTGATCTGATGTCATGGGGAAAGAATGTGAGTTGGGCTGGCATCAAGTCCTTATGGTGTAGTTTTGGGCTAAAACCAATTTGCTACTCCTTGAAGCAACTTCTGCTGCTTCCTGAAGGACAGACAAAGAGGCTGTTTCTGAACTGCTGTATCTTCTGCGGGAAAGGGAAATTGTAGGAGTCACATGAGGAATGTAACAGTCAACACTGTTGGTTCCCTTGGTAGGCTGACAATGTCAGGTTGCAGTACCACAATGTCAAGCTAAGGGAGGGCCCTGAAAGACTGAGGGCATCCCATCCACCCCTGCCTCCCTCTGGGAAGGTCCTGTGATCCCTGGGCAGAGGCCAGAGTGTTTCCTGCTGTACTGGGATCTTCCTTTGTATTGACCTTTGCTTCCCTCTCTGTTCATGAGATGCTTTGCTCACATCACCTCTGAGTATTTTGGAGGCATAATCCCTTTCTGTAAACCAGTGGCTTGATACATGGGGTTGTCAGCCAGGATAATGAGTAGTCTCTTGAAGTTACTTAGTCCTTCAGGGATTAAATCAGTGACCATAGCTTTATTAGGCTGCACACTGGTTCATGGTTGCCACACAACACCAAGGAAAACACTCTTTCCATAAAGTGTATCTGAGATGAGCCCAGAGCCCAGCATCTGGTAGTAATTTCAAAGATAGTGGTGGAAGTCTGGCTAATTTTAAAACTTGAGAGAACAAATAGAAGTTTCTAAGATTGTGGTAACTACATATTTCACCTTTAAAGACCAGCACATATTACCGTGGTGTGAGTTACCTCTGAACTCCAGTTTGTAAGCTCAACTTAGGCTCCACTGAGGGCAGTCATGGTATCTATTTCATTCATAACTGGGAGTCACTTTCAGTGCTTGGACTGGTATCCAGCTTGTAGCAGATGCTCAATTAATATTTCTTAAATGAATGGATTTCCATTTCATAGAATTTAACTCTAGCCATACTATTCCAGCCAATATTAAATTTAGTCCAGATATTACTGACATTTAATATAATTTGGACTTTAGCTATAGCTGGCATATGTTAGGGATCGATTCATAAAACCCACCCTAATGTTGATTACTTTTAGAAGCTCATTTTTATTTTCTGTGGCTGCATTTGAAATGGACACCATCGTGCTAAGTTTTTGTGGGACCAGCGTTTTTGGAAGGCAGTGTAGATTAATTCTGTATTAAAGTTCAGAAGTGATTCTGAACTACCCGCCTCTCTTGAAGTCTCATTACTTATTCAAATGCTATTTCTATTCATATTCTCTTTGTTTCTGGCCTCATTTTCAGTAACTACATTCTTTTTAGCAGATGTAGGTGTTGGAAAAGTAATTCATTTCCTCAGCGGGAATTACAGGTCTGTGGGAGAGGGTGTGCTGGTGTTGGCATTGGCTTAGATTTGTAGAGCTAAGAGGCCTCACCTTCAGGGACATACTTCAGTCCCCACCCATTCAATCCCTTTAGACAAAGGCATCTTAAGCCACCCTAGACAGAAGAGTTAGCAGGCCTCCAGGGAAGGGGAGCTTGTCATTGCTTTCATGCTTTACTTCTCACAGCATTTTCAGCAGAATTTATCTTGATTCCGGAATTCTAAACTTGGTCAGTGGGTGGCTTTGTGATTTAAGGCAACCTGCTTTAGCTCTGTGTACTTGTTTCTTAATCTCTAAGATAAGGATAGCACTGCTTTGTTTGCCAGATGGGGCTAGGTAGGTGTATTAGTTTGCTAGAACTGCCATAACAAAGTAACAAACAGGTGGCTTACGCGACAGGATTTGTCTCAGTTCTTGAGGCTAGGAGAAGTCAAGGTGTGGGCAGGGCTGTGCTCCCTTTGAAGGCATTAGGAAAGATCTGTTCCAAGCCTCTCTCCTGGTTTCTGGTACTTCCTTGGCTTCTAGCAGCATAAACCCAGTCTTCACATGGTGTTCTCCCTGTGTGTGTTTGTGTGTCCAAATTTACCTTTCTTATCAGGACACTAGTCAGGTTAGATTAGGGCCCACCCTACTCCAGTATGACCTTCTTTTAACTAATTACATCTGCAATGAGCGTGTTTCCAAATAAAGTCATATTATGAGGTAATGGGGATTAGAACTGCCACATGTGCATTTGTCGGGGTGGTGGGGGCGGGGGCACAATTCAACCCATGGCAGTAGGCAAGAAGTTCAGATAGAACTGGGGTCTGAAGTAGTGGGCTGTGCTGCTTTTCTCAAGTTCTCTATTGTTTTTTGCTATTAAGAATCTGGTATCTTAGGAAATGCCAATGTGGGACTCGTAGATTTTCTACCTGACTGAGATCCTGTTTACAAAGAGTAGAAAGAAGTTAACTTATGTGAAGTCTTGGTCTGGGTCATGATGTTTTCCTATCAGGACATTAGTGACCTCTAGGTCCTTTCCTGAATTCAGTTGCTACCATGCAAAGGTGACCAGATCTGGGCCTGTCGTAGTAAACAGATGAAGACGCAGGTGGCTCTGTCGGAGGAGTGCTGGCTCTTCTTTGTTTACTGGCTTCTTTAAGATCCCAGATAAAAGATATAATAGAAGATCAAAGGCCCTTGTAATTATTTCCCCAGCAGTTCTTGCTAATGCCTGCAGAGTTATTTGTATGGCTGTTGCAGGGACTGTGTCTAATTTCACTTTACGTGTAGACTTAGAGGTTGGCTCCTGGTTGCCTTGAGCTCTTTGCTTTCTTTAAGCTGATGATTTTATAAAATAACATTTCCGAGCTTGTTTCAGAAGTAGAAGTCAGAAATCTCTTGGTGAAGGATTATCAAATTGTATTCATATTTTAATTAAACTTTTTATTAAAGTGTAACATCTATGGAAAAGTGCACATATAAGAATACAGTTGAGTGAATTTTCACATTGAACATGAGTGTGTTACCAGCACCCGTATCAAGAAACAGAACCTCACCAGCAACCCCCTGTGTCGTGCCCCCTCCTGTTCACTGACCCTCCCCACTACTCTAAGTTCTATTAGCATCAATATTTTTTTTTCCTTGGTTTGGTTTTTATGTACATATTTAAAAATACATTTAGTTAAAAAAAAAAACCCCCTGTGTCGTGCCCCCTCCTGTTCACTGACCCTCCCCACTACTCTAAGTTCTATTAGGATCAATATTTTTTTTTCCTTGGTTTGGTTTTTATGTACATATTTAAAAATACATTTAGTTAAAAAAAAATTTAAGATAAATATCATATCATATTGAATGTACTTTTTAGTGTCTGGCTTCTTTTGGTCAACATTATGAGAGATTTCATCCATGGTTGCCTATAGCAATAGTTCATTCATTCTAAATATTGTATGATATCACAGTGTAGCCTTCCTATTTTATTCATCAGAGTTCTGTCTTCTACATAGTTACTGTGTAGTAAAATACTGGAGTCCTTTCAGAGTGGTTTGCCACACCTCTTTTTTTTTTTACATATGTTCATGTCATTCAGTTGATACTCTTAAAGATGTGAATGCCTGC
>NW_007729057.1:2341-4291 GCF_000696425.1 Galeopterus variegatus | reverse complement strand
TTTCAAGTAAAAATGACTTACTCAGCCTTCTGAATGTGAATTGCATTATTTTGTTTGTTTGTTTGTTTTTTTTGTTTTGGTCTTTGCCTACAGTGAGTGTTTCATTCAGTATTTATAGTGGGACTTAATAATAATGTGGTGAAGATTAATCCCACCTGGAATCCATGAACTTAGACACATGTGAGGCACTTAAATGGCGTCTGGCACATAGTAATCACTCAAGAGTTGTGGTTGTCATTGTTATTATTTGAAATTATTTGGCACTTCTCTTGTCCGAGTGGAGGGCCCAGGCTGGCTGGATTTCCGCTGTGTGGTTAATCATCACCAGGAAGTAAGGCAGCCGGAAAAGCTTGCCAGCTGAACTGGCTGGGTAAGGCCATAATTCAGGCCCCCTTTCTACCCCATTGCCTGGAGGAAATAAGGAATTCAGGGCGTGGAACAGCTCTCCCACTGACTGCCTGGTTGCACCCGGGTGTGCTTCTGTAAAGGAAACCCAATGCTAGCACAAGGAACAGATGCCTCTGCTGTCAGATAACGAAGCCAGTGCAGAAACCCATGTCTCCAGGCTGGAGTCTGAGATGCTGGACAAAGTACCCTTGAATGGGAATAAAATGGCACAGATGTGCAGAACTACAGAGCAGTTACTACAAAAAGGAAAGAGCTTCATGCACAACATGCCCATATGCTGCACTAGCAAACAGGCAGCATTTTGCTATATCTGCCCTCTCTCTCTCTGTCTCTCTCTCTGTCTCTCTCTCTGTCTCTCTCTCAAGTTTGACACCATAGCATTTCACCCCTAAATACTTCAGAATGCATCTCCTGAGAATAGGACGCTTTCCCTATATCACCATAATGCAATATTACACCTAAGAAAATTAACAATGATTCTATTTTATCATCTAATATTTAGTACAATTTCAAATTTCTCTGCTTATTCAAAAAAAATCTCATAGCATTTTTTTCAACATGAGGATGCAATCAAGCTTCATGCACTGCATTTGATTCTTAAACTTCTTTCATCTCTTTTAACCTGTAGCAGCCTCCACACCTTCTTTAACTTTCTGTCTGCAGAACCTAGGCTAGTTGTCTTAGAGAATGCCCCACATTATGGGTTTCTTGACAGTTTCCTCAGATGTCATGTACCTATTTTTTTATCCCGTGTATTTGCTATAAACTGGAAGTTAGGCTTAAAGGTGCAAGTAGATTCAAGTTAAACACTGTTGCCAAAACTGCTTCATAGGTGATGCTGTGAACTCTGTATCCCATAATGTCCTGCTCTCTTGGTATTACTCGTGCTGAGCTGGTGACTGCAGGATCTTTTCACTATAAAAAATACAGCTTTCCTTTGCAATCAGTAAGAGTTTGGAGGGTGATATTTGGCAAGATCCCTATATGTTGTTTCCCAACAACTTTTCAACCCAGTTTTTAAGCTTCCTTTGATCCCTGCCAGAATCAGCTACTCCGCTGGAGTTGCAAAATAGAGATTTTGTAATTCTTTCATTTCTTCTACATTGAGCTGCTGGCATTGTTCTGAAAAGAGCTTTCCTCACTCACCCTTTTTCTGATTACCACTGTGGATTTTTAATTTATTTAATATGTTGTAATCAATTATGGTCATTATTGTTTCTGACCCTCTGCTTGTCCTTCAGTTGAGCACCTGTGACTGACAGTTCCTTGTTTTCTGGCATCACTACATGCCATCTTGCACTTTTCCTGTCCCAGACTTGGAACCAGTCATTACTCTGAGAATCCCTGGTTCCTTTTTGTGGGGAATGCATTTAGAAACCCAGATCTGGATGCCAGGTGGGCTCGTTGCTGGCGGGGGTCATTTTAGGTTTGTTCAAAGAACAGAGCTAGTAAATGTATTTTAAAAAATCAGGAGTTCGATCAGGGAGCAAGATGGCGACGGGTCTGGAGCGGGCGTGCCAGAGGACAGAGCGAGCCTGAGAA
>NW_007729057.1:629-912 GCF_000696425.1 Galeopterus variegatus | reverse complement strand
GCCCGGCCCCTGCTTACCACACCAGGCTAGGCGCCTTCATCAGCGCTGCCTCCATTTTCTCTGGGGGGGGTGGAGCCGGCCAGCTCAGATCGGGCAAGCCAGCCATCTTTGCTTGGCGTGGCTCCTCACTGAGCCGTGCCACGTGTGTGCCTCAGCGTGGGCCCCCCCAGGGCCTGTGGTCCAGCCACCAATCCCACTCCACCCGTGGATCTCTGGCGGGGATGGTGGTGTGGGGAGCCCCCGGCCAGCGTCGGGAGGGCAGGGAAGAGGATCCCGGCCAGAC
>NW_007729057.1:0-392 GCF_000696425.1 Galeopterus variegatus | reverse complement strand
AGTACTGGGATTGGATCCTGAAAGATAATTACCATAGCCATAATAATCCAAGCAAAATCAAAACCCACCAGTATAGGGGCCGGCCCGGTGGCGCACTGCTACAGTGCGCCGCTTGGGAGTGCAGTGGCGCTCCTGCCGAGGGTTCGTATCCCACATACAGACCGGCCGCTCACTGGCTGAGTGAGGTGTGGGCGCAACACCGAGGGTTGCGATCCTGTTGCCGGTCACGAAAAAAGACAAAAAGGAAAAAAAAAAAAAACCCGACCAGTATAATAAAAATGACAATCATGAAAAGAAAACAAACAAACAAAAAAAAAACACTAGCTGCAATCTAAGGAACCAAGAAACACAGAAAACAAACAGCAAAACAGAAAGCAAGGAACAAATGACAC